>NC_142521.1:21470000-21527500 GCF_964205215.1 Stylophora pistillata | reverse complement strand
GAGCAGTGTGATGCATCAGCTGTGCTCACACTACTTGGTAAAGTTCCCGTGTTTTCTGTTGCTGTTCAGTCTGCTGCTGGTGACGTTAAACAAGCTAGGAATGCATGGGCACACTGTGAGTTCAGTAAGTGGAACCTTATAGGCCTTCAGCAGAGTTTTATTGAGATGAAACTGTTGTCGAAAGCCTTAGGCCTGCCAAAAGCTGACGAGGATGCCCTTTTTGAAGAATTAGAAGACTGGGAGAGAAAAGGAAATGATAAAGAGTACAATCGAAAGTCATCGTTCAACCTTTCTTTTCCTATCAGGCAAATTAAACTGACCTACGCCCCCTTACTTACGAATTAAGACAATTTTCACCAGATGTTGACAGTAATCTTAAGCGAGAAATCATGATAAGCTACGCCAAAAATCACCACTTTGGGAAATGGCACTCAATACCTTGACTAACGTGTTGCATGAAAGCGAGGCCTATGTGTACAATTTATACTCTTTTACTTCAAAATTAAGAATATCCGTAAAATTACAAAACTGAAATTGGGAGCTAATTATAAGAATCATTCTTCCAACTCTGATGAGGTTATAGGTGTCCAATAAAATTTCAGAACAGTTAATGCAGTTGAACCATAATTTTGGAAAGCAGGGATGGTGCAGTGTTAATACGAGTGCCGGTCCCACTACCGCGGCCTGGGTTGAAATCCCTAACCTGGCGTCGTTTTTGGGTTGAGTTTGTTGTGAGTTCCATTCCTTTCTACAAGTCTTTTTCTCAAGTTTAACCGATTTTTCCTCCCTCCGTTAAATCCAACACTCCAAATGTAAATGTAAATTTTGAAAACAGTGGAGGGCGAGCCAATTGTTTAGATTGCCTGTGTTATTTTCCAACTTGTTCACACCGTTGTTTTTATGGAAGTTTTTCTAACAGACAACCTAAAGGTTACTATCAAAGGCATTCATTTCATGCTTCATTAGATATAATATAAGAATAGATCTCATAGGTAAAGCCCACAGTTAGGAGGGAAACATCAGCCACTGCAGACCGTGTTGGAGTGAAAATTCTAGAAAATGGAGGGCTTATTAAGGCATGTGTGCATGATGGTAAGTTTAGTTTTGAGTGTGGGTTCTTGTCTTGCAGGAACCATACTGTGTATGAACGCTACTGTTGACCCTGATCTGGTAAAGGCTGTTCAGCAGGAGCTCATTGGTCTGAAGAACGATGTTGATAAGCTAGCATTTGAAAAAGAGGAAGAAAGAGAGCAATTGCAGACTGCGCTTCAGAATGCTGTAGGCCATCTGAAAGAGCTGGAAAAACGCGTTTCGAAGGTCGAAAGGGAACAATGCCGCCGTCGTGAGAAATAATCGTCGTTCAACACGTGTAACACTACCTCGAGCATATTTTTCTTTTTGATGTTTCAGAGATTTCCAGTTGGGAAGCAGAAATCAACGAGTATGCTAGACGTTATGATCCAGATACAAGAAGGTGGTTTTTCGAGGATTTCCACATATGGTTCGGGGATCCTGGAGACTCCAGAGCGTATGTTTGGCTTGGAGATACTGGGGTCAGCAAGAGTGTCGTGGCTGGTGCCTTGGCACGCCAAACAAGAAAAGCAGGAAACTGAGCAGCGGCCTATTTTTGCCGCCACAACGATGCGACAAGAGACAATCCCAGGTATCTACTTGGGACTATCACATGCCAACTTTGCAAATGTAATGAGCAGTACAATAGTCTTGTGGAAGGGGAAGTTGGCATCACAAAGTCTTTAGGTAATTCTGCTCTAGGTGTTCACGAATTGTTTACCAAATTATTACAAGAGCTACTGGCTCAATGCACCTCTTCTGACACCAGAAAGTTAATCGTCATTGATGCACTAGATGAGACAGATTACGAGTCTAGGGAAGATGTTCTCGATCTTATAATGCACCGTTTTCCCATGCTTCCACAATGGCTTGTTTTCTTTATCACCAGTCGCCCTGAGGATTGTGTTCAATTCAGATTAAAAAGGTACAATCCCTGTATAAAAATTTGTGCCGGAAATAGCGAACACGTTAAGTTCTATCAACAGCACGAACAAGACATAAAGCTATATTTAGAGAAAACCGTCAATTTCACACGTCTGCCGTACTCGGTGGATGATGTAGCAAAGAAATGCAGCGGATTGTTTTTGTACGCCTTCTATGTTAAGAAAGCTCTCAAGGATGAAGGGAATTCAGGTAAGATTAGTCAGCTTGATGAACTAATCCCCAGAGACATGGAGAGTTTTTTTCTGCAGAATTTCAGGAGAATTTATGACAAAGTAGGAGCGGACTTGTACAGGAAATTGTTTGGATGTACCATAGCTGCTCCATCTCCGCTTCCTATTTCGTTTATTTCGTTTATACTTCAAAGAGAAAATTCCAGTCTCGTCGAACAGGAAGTAATTGATGCTCTCTCAATATTTCTATTGTTTTGCACTCCTGATCAGACGTTCACCTTTTTTCACAATTTGATTCCAGCGTGGTTAACTGACAAGGAAAAAGCCTCTCGAAAACGATTCGTTGATAGGATTAAAGCGGGTGAGTATTTCAGAGACCTTATCATTTCTTGTCTCTCTGAATTTCTAGATGAACAATCGGATGGAAGTATTTCTATTGAAACCCATGTACTTGATGACATTTTGCGCTTAGGGGTCCGCTATTTGTTAAGTTTTTCCGACAAGGTTTCACAAGAAACAGCTTACAGTTGCTTGACCAGCTTTAAATTTATTCAAGCGAGAATACAATGCAGACGAAATGGTATTTACTCCCTTATCTAGGATGTTAAGATAGGGGCAGAAAATGAGACTATTTATTTCCATAGATAATTTCTTCAAGAAATGTGCACTGTTCTAGAAATGAATGCCCACGTTCTTTCCGAATGCCCTAAGCTTCTAAACTCTTGCCTGCAGATGACCTGAAAAGCTTTCAAAGATATCATTTTTCCTTGTGGTGTCTCAACATCTTGGATGGAGTACAATTGTCTCAGAAATCCTGTGCATGAAATTCCCCTTGGCATAAGCTGTTTTGCTTTGTCTCCGGATAAGGTGTGGATGGCTGGAGCAAAAGGGCAGTCCATTTTCTTGTTTGATGCGGGCACGCTAGATAAAATTCAAGGCCCTGTCGAGGTTAAAGAACCAGAAAATGTTATTCAACATGTGGAATTTTCATTAGACAGCAAGTTTCTTTTTTTGGAAGGTTGGATAAGTGGTTTACTCTGGATCTAGGACGTTTGAAGGAGTTTCCCCAGTTTACAGGTAGAGACAGGTTTTTCAAATGGGGTTCTCTTGCTTTACAAGGTCGCTATATTGTAGTGGAAGGTGATAACTTTTGGAAACAATCACATAGTCAGTCATGTGCGAAAAGCCTATTCTGTTTATGGGCAACGCTTGAGCTGAAACAGATCAAGAGTGATGAGCTTGTCTGCATGCGTGAGCTTATACAGCTGTGGATTGACCGTCTTACCCGTTACGTTGATGAGGGGTTAAAAGGATTTTTTGAATGGGAAAGCAGTAGTTTCAACGTTATTGTAGAATTCGCGGAGGAGTGTTCGAAAGTTAGTCACAATGCTGAATTGCGTGGTATTTTCCTGTCTCGTGTTTATCCAACGAAAATGCCCAGTCACTGTTTACTATGTTCTTCTATGTTGGAGCAGCGGTTACCAGATACAGCTCTTTCACTTGTGCGTCAGCGCATTATTTATCTCTACCCTGACATTTTTCCCTATCAGGTGTGGAATTTGGAAAGTGGAAGATCTGCACTAGAGGAGGTATTTTCTGGAAGTACTCAGCTGAATCCACTTTTCTTCATTTATCACTTACCTGGTGGCATCGCGTTCAATGAAAGACCCTCTCTTGGTAAAAGTAAAGTAATGCCACTTTGTGGTGTTGCTGTAGCTTATGCCATGCATCATCTTTATCTACTCGGGAACTTATACATGGAGATTTTTTTACTTTAGTCAGGTGAGGGACTTTTCGTACTTCCACAAGTTAGTTCCACTGAACCCTTACTTTCTCACTCGGTCACCAAATGAGATTCCCGGTCTTAACAACGCGAGGGAAGTAAAGATATCTCTGGATCAGAACTGGCTCGCGGTTGGGACCTATCATAACTTCGAGGTAACTGTGTTAAAAAAAATTAGCCAAAGTGAACATTTTGATTATGAAAATTCAGTTCATGCCATCAAAGATGTGGATGCCTTTGCGTTTACAGATGACTGCAAGGTTTTACTTTATCTCACCAAAAACAAGTCATATCATGCACTGTCTCTTCAAACTGGTGCTGCCTTTTCAAGCGTCTCAGGATTTATTCCACTGTACTGCACCCCTGAAGAGAAACGTGGGTATTGTTTTTGTAGTGGATGCGAAGAAATCACTATCTTTGGAAGGGATCTTCCCAGCGATTGATTAACCAGTGCGCTAGTGACACTAAAGAATGGGAAAATCTGGCTATGAACAGAACTATTTGGAGGAAAGCAATAAGAGATGGAGTGGAAAAGTTTGAGGAAAGGCGTTCAGAAGGCATAAGGCTGAAGAGGGAAAGGAAGAAAGAAAGACAAGAACAGCCACGCACAGAATTACGACCAGGCCTGTGTTGTCCAGAATGTGATAGACAATTCAAGGCTTGTATTGGCCTTTACAGCCATTACAGAACTCACCATCAGTCAATGATGTGAAATGGACACCGATCTTCTATACAGAAGGGGAGCCAACGACGACGACGACAAGATGATATGTGTTAACCGCCTTATTCCTGCTCGAATTTTTTATTTTTAACCTTCTCAGTTTCCAAGCAAGAAACTTGTCGACACCATCCTAAAAGAAGTGGTAAACTCCTTTGGATATGAAGCAAATCAAGAAAAGATTGAACGTACTCTTCTCTCGGTTACTGATTTGGAGGAGTTCATCGGGAAATATTCACAACATCATCTTAATGAAACTGCACCTAAGATTTACATTCGTTGTGAACATGCAGGTGAATAAATCTTTAAAAAAAGCTGATTTGGGAGTTTTCTTGATTTCTAATACAAAGTTCAGGATAAGTAATCGTGCATTTTTCGTGGAAGATTTGCTAGGGTAATACTTGCTTTAAACTATTGATTTTGGGTGCAAGCTTTGTCACCATCAACCCTTCATCGAGTCCTGTTGGCGACAGGTATCAAAGCTCCCTTAAAGGTTGTTCATGCCATCGAATTCCTATCGCGCACCAATTGTCTCAAAGAAGTCTTTCAATTGTGTAGAATTTCGTAACAATGTATTAAAAAGTAATAAAAGATAATAAAAAATGAAAAAAACTTCGAATCCGTTGCGATGATCACCTACACTTTATCCGAAATTCAAATTGAGAACGCTCCTTTGACTGATGATCATTCCAAACAGCTTACATTGACTTCCTCTAAGTAATAGTTTTCAGCCCTTCTAGGCCTAAATATTTTGAAAACGGCAACTTCTGACTAATACGAAAGCATCCTTATTTATTTTGGCCTGCACTTAAAATAAGTCTTTTTTCAATTAGATATTTTGGTCAAGAAGATTTTTAACGAAAATGAGAGTGATTTCCAACTTGGGGATGATAAAGGAGAAAACTTCCTCAGCCTTCCCACTGCAGGCTTGGATAACGGTTGGAGAGTTATACATTTGTCATTCTTTCAACACGTTCTGTCCACTTTTACAATATCCCTTTAGCCTTCCTATAACATTGTCCAATTACAAGCGTAAAGCGTACACTGTCCCATTAGTGCTCAAATCGGGCTAGTGATAACCAATCAGGTTCGAGAATTTTGTTATAGTTTTGATTATCAGTCTTATTGGTCAGAAGTGGGTTGGGTTTCATGTACGGAAGAAAATTCAAACTGGATGGGTGACATTTTTATGTGTTTTTTTTTTTTATTTATTTATTTGTGTATTTGTCCGTTGGTGGGAATATATTTTATTCCTTTTCAAATGTGGGGCATAGCATTTAAATTAAGCAATAAGCTTGCAAGGTCTTTAAATTATGATTGCTTCTCATTCTTTCATCATTATCCCGTAATATTAAAACGGTGTCCATTATTACATCTTAGGATCAGTAGCACTTGGCGTCATTTACAAAGATCTCCATAAAATATTCCTACTAAACCAAGCTAACCCTGCCCACGTCGATGAAAAAGGGTTTGCTTAAACTTAGTTCTATATATAGTATTTTGGTGTTTAGATAAGCTACATGAGGCAAGTTTAGAGCAATGTCCTCGATCCCAGTTTGAATGTCTGTTTCGCTTTTGTTTTAATTTTTTTTAATAACTTTTTATTAATTTTTATTTTTGTCTTTAACAAATTTTATCCTTTTTTTTCTTCTACTTTAATTGTCTTGTTTTGTTTTTCTTGTTCTCTGTTAGTCTTTCGAGTGACTTTCGACATCTGAACAATATACATAGAAAAGTAAATGAATGCATGATAGAAAAAAAAAAAAGGACTAGAAGGGTAAGAAGAAATTCCGCTTTGTCGACTTTGGATCGTGAAGAACAAATTTCGACAGAGTTGTTAAGACGTTCAATTAAGTAAGTGCATACAAGAGCTTTTTTTATCTAAACAGTATACAAAACATTTCTTTCATCTCTCCCTTCCATTATGAATTACCGGGAATCGTGTTTAGGAACATCAACACATTTATCTTATCTGCAATGGTATGGCCAAGGGAGAACTTACCCTAGAAGAATATTACGTTGAAATTTAAAAACCTGAAGGTAAGTTGCAATTAATCAAGAGAGAGTTTCATCCATGTTTGTAACCATTTAAAAGAGTTGAAACAGCGTTGGTATATCTGGATAATATGAATTAAGTTTTCTAATTACACGTAATCCTTTCTAATGCATCTCTCCTGTACCATTCTTGTTTCGATCTGTTTTTCCGTCCTTTATATTTGTGTAACTATTTTTTCCGTTTTTTTTTTTGTTTATGGTTATTTTTTGTTGTTTTTTTTTGTTGTAGTCGTTGTTGTCATTGTTGACTTTATTTTATCCTAAGTTTTTAGCGCTATTTTTCTTTCTTTTATGAACACAAGGCCTTAATTCTTTTGAACCAGACTAGAAATATTGTGAAGCAACTCTTCAGATGTGTCACAAATGGGGGAGGGCTCTGAAAAATCGCGGCAAGAGCACTCTTACCTCCTTAATTATTAGCCAGCAAGACGCTGACTTACGTAACACTAATGATAATTTCATGGTTTCAGCCTGCAACATTGGACAGAAGCTGCATGTTTTGGAATACTTCCGAAGACAGGTAAACAACTTTGAATTAGCTAATGACATGTAAGGCCTCCGTCAGTGGTGCACCGCACAGGATGCTCACTTCTTACTCCTTCCCAGGCTTCCGTATGGGAATTGGTCAATAGATCTGTCACTTGTTTTGTTTTTTATCATTATTTTTTTGTTAATTATTGTATGAATTTTTTTCTACATGCTTCCTGCATGTCCTCTAGTTGGTCAGGGCAAGGGTGTCTCCTAAAATCTAGGAACGAAACTTACACCGAGTGCAGCTGCAATCATCTGACTCACTTCGCAGTTCTTATGCAGTTTGACAGTGGAACGAGCGCTAACAGTTTTACTTAATGTAGGGATATCTAGATTGCGAAATATACATACATTGATTTTAGAAGGCATAATGCATCGGCGTGGCGCTTTTTCCTGCGTTGGTGTTAAACTGGGTGTAGGGTATGTAACCTTTTTCTGTTATCATTATTGAACCTCTGTTTTTGTGGTTATTTTGAAATTTTAGCGCCTAATGTTTACTAGTGTTCCTATTACTCTTTACAGAGCTTTTGTATAAATTTTGCAACCCAGTAATTTATTTACTCCTTCAAGAGTAAGGCTACCAGATGATATACGTTAATCACCGTCTTATTCCTGCTCGAAATTTTTAATGTTTAGCCTTCTCAGTTTCCAAACAAGAAACTTGTGGACACTATCCTAAAAGTGGTGATAAAACTTTCTGGAGTTAAAATAGATCAAGAAAAGATGGAACGTGCTCTTCTCTCCGTTACTAATTTGGAGGAGATCATCGGGAATTACTCACAACACCATCTTAATCAAACCACACCTGAGATTTACATTTGCAGTGAACATGCAGGTGAGTAAATCTTAAGAAAGCTGATTTGGGAGTTTTCTTGATTTCTAATGCGGATTTCACGCAATTTTTCGTGGAATATTTGAGAAAAATCTGCTTGGACAATACTTGCTTTAAACTGTTGACTTTGGTTGCAAGCTTTGTCCACATCAACCCTTCATCGGGTCAACTCTGGTTAACATCGGGTCAACTCTGGTTAACATCGGGTCAACTGGTTAACTTTGTAAGTTAACCATAGTAAGAGACAGATTAGCGGTGCATATCAATGGCATTGTCAGCAACATCGATGGATACATCCTCCATGGAACTATTAAATATAATGTCAAGAAGGCTGTGAAACGTGTTATCGCCACTCACGAGAAGAAACTTAAAAGTTTAACGCGAAACGTGGTTCTACCGTTTGCTTCAACGGAGACAGTCACCAATCTTTCGTCGCACAATCTCACGTCCGAACAATTGGAAATACTTAAATATGGTCCTTCACATTCTATCTCTCCTCCTACCATTAGCAAAACGGATGTCTTCTCTTGTTTTGAGCTGATTAATCGCACCATGGTCAGAAATCTACTCGACAGGAAGCTAAAGGGAAAACTGGTCGCAGACCTTTCTCATCTTGCCCATTCGTACGTTTCTTCACACCAACCTTCTGCAGCGGACTTAAAGAAATGTAGGATACTAAAGGATTTGAGGAAGAACAAGGACATTGTAATACTGAAGCCTGACAAAGGAAATGGCTTAGTTGTCATGGACAGGAAAGCCCACGAAGAGGGTATTTTTTCCATTGTCAGGACACTTCTAAGTTTAAGGTTGATGATAACGATCCTACATTACAAAGGGAGGGTAAATTACAACGTTTTTTAAGAGCGCTTAAAAATAAGGGCCACTTGGACAAAGATACCTATGAGAGAATCTATCGAACTGGTTCTCAACCAGCCAGGTTTTATGGACTACCTAAAATGCACAAGGCTCGGCAGCCTAATGAAACACCTCCTTTTCGACCCATAGTATCTTCAATAGGTACCTACAATTACAATTTATCTAAGTTCCTTTGTAATCTTCTAGAGCCACATCTCCCGCGTGAATACAACGTCCGCGACACGTTTTCTTTTGTACATGAAATCAACCAGTTCTCAACCTCAGGGAAGTTCATGGTATCTTTCGATGTTGAGAGTTTGTTCACTAGTATATCTCTTGATGAATGCATTGATCTGGCGATCAGATACATTTATCAAGGTAACCCTGGTCTTAAGATAAACGCCGCTGACCCAAAAACGCTTTTTACCTTCGCAACAGCTGAGACTGGTTTCATGTTTAAGGGTGTGTTTTAGGATCAATTAGATGGGGTTGCCATGGGGTCCCCACTTGCTCCAGTACTTGCAAACCTCTTTATGGGACATCATGAAAAAAACTGGCCAGATAACTATTCATTTTCTGAAGTTCTGTTGTACGGACGCTATGTTGATGACACCTTTTGTTTGTTCAATAGCGAGGAGGACGCGCTCGTGTTCTTTGATTATATCAACGCCAGGCATCCTAGCATTCGTTTCACAATGAAAAAGGAAATTGATAAGCAATTATCGTTTCTAGACATATTGTTAGACAACAATCATACATCCATTGTCACTAGTGTATATCGCAAGAAGACGTTTACTGGTCTTCTTACTATTTATTTCAGCTTCGCCCCTTTGATTTAAAAATTAGGTTTAATCAGAACGTTGATTGACAGGGTATATAAGATCAATAATTCCTGGGTTGGTTTTCATCTGGATGTCAAGAAACTTATTTTCTTGCTACGGAAAAATTGTTTTCCATCCTGGGTCATAGACAAGATCATTTACAGGTATCTAGCGAAGAAAAATAATCCTTCTCCTGCTGGGCAGAACGCCTCTTCTAACTCCGGTAAACCTTCTTCCCTATGTTGGTCGGTTTTCGAACATCGCTCAGACTAAGTTAAGACAACTACTCAAACGTTATTGTAGAGCTGATTTAGATGTTAAGTTAGTCTTCAGTACGTTTAAACTCAGAAACATGTTCAGTGTGAAAGATTCAGTACCGCTAGGTCTACGTTCGCGTGTCGTTTATAAATTTCATGCGCTGGCTGTAATGTCAGTTATATTGTTGAGACCACTCGCCAAATTTGTACACGAGTTCGTAAGCACCTCTTGTCGGACAAAACTTCGCATATTTACAAGCACCTGCAATCATCAAGGACATGTCTTGACTCTTGCGATACTGAATGTTTCACGATCTTAGATTCTGCCGCTTCAAAATACCAAATTAAGATCAAAGAGGCATTGCATATTAAGTGGGAAAAACCTATCCTTAATCAGCAATTGAAACATCTAGAATTGTCTCTTTCCTTTTAATTATGTTGTTCTTTGGTCTTTTAATTTTTTTTTATCATTATTTTATATATTTATTTTTTGATCTAGTCTAGCGCGCGCTATTTACATTTTTCGCGTTTTTAACATTCAAATGTAACGTAAGCCCTGACACGTAGTTTGTAACGTACCTTAATATAAATTCAAATGTACAACAGTTAAATGCTCATTTGCAACTGAAGATGACATGAGAATGTCGAAACATATCTTGTAAATTTAAACTCAAAGTTGTTGTTTCTTTTTTGAGAGTTATTGTCACTCTGCTGTCTTTACGTCCTTTTGGTAACATTTTTTGTTGTATCATCCAAATTTTTTGGCGATTGATAATGGTAAGAGGACCGAGTGGAGTTCAACTTGGTCTTGAATCAAACAAGTTCGGACAGGGACGACACGAAGTCCTGTTGTCAATTAATAAAGCTATGACAAATGGAAGAAAGAAGCTAAACATGAGTAATATATTTTCATAAAAAACAAACAAACAAAAATAGCAACAACGACAGTTAACTCGGCGAAAAGCGCGGCAATAGCGAGCGCACATAACACGTCCTGTCTACTTTGATAATATCCCTTTAACCTTCCTATTACATTGTCCAATTACAAGCATGAAGCGTACACTGTCCTATAAGTGCTCAAATCATCCTAGTGATAACCAATTCGGTTCGAAGATTTTGTTATAGTTTTGATTATGAGTGCTACTGGTCACAGGGAGGTTGTGTTTCATGTACGAAGGAAAATTCAAACTGGATGGCTAAGATTTTAATTTGGCTGTTTGTTTATATTCATTTGTTTATTTGTCCGTAGGTCGAAATATTTTATTCCTATTCAAACGTAAGGCATACCATTTAAATTAGCCACTAAGCTTGTAACGTCTTAAGACCGTGATTGATTCTCCTCCTCCATTGAGCTAACCGCCTCCCGGTTAGCTCAATGGATAGAGCGCTGGACTGTTGTGCGGGAGGTCGAGAATTCGAGCTCCGGCCGGACCAACACTCAGGGTCTTAAAATAATTGAGAAGAGTATGCTATCTTTCTACAACATCAAGAAATGATTAGATATTCTAGTCTTCTCGGATAGGGACGAATAAATGGAGGTCCCGTCTCCTGCAGGGTTAAGGGCAGGAGAGGTTAATTTCCCACGCACGAAATTACTGTGTGGTGGATGTCCTCCCCTGGGGTGGGATGGCTGGGTAACAGGACCCCCGTTGATACCAGTGTTTACTATAAATATAAATGTCTGTCTACTCTACTCCTTCTTTTCGTCCTTAGACCGGTAGTATTAAAATTGTCTCCATTATTGCGTCTTAGGATCAGTAGCACTTGGCGTCATTTACAAAGATCTCCATAAAATATTCCTGCCAAACCAAGCCAACTCTGTCTCGTTCAACGAAAGAGGGTTTGCTAAAACTTAGTTCTATATATATAGTATCTTCAAGTTTGTATAGTTCTCTTTTGGCGTGCAGATAAGCTACACGAGGGAAGTTTAGAGCAATGTCCTCGATCCCAGTTTGAATTTCTGTTTCGCTTTTGTTTTGATTTTCTTTTAATAACTTTTTATCAATTTTTTTTTTGTCTTTAATAACTTTCATCCTTTTTCTTTTTGCTTCTACTTTTATTTGTCTTGTTTTGCTATTCTTGTTATTAGTTGGTCTTTCGAGTGACTTTTGACATCTGAATGATATACGTAGAAAAATAAATGAATGCATATTAAAAAAGGCACACTAGGAATTCCGCTTTGTCGACTTTGGATCATAAAGAACAAAGTTCGACAGAGTTGTCAAGACTTTTGATTAAATAAGTGCATACAATAGCT
Source organism: Stylophora pistillata (assembly GCF_964205215.1). Lineage (NCBI taxonomy): Eukaryota > Metazoa > Cnidaria > Anthozoa > Scleractinia > Pocilloporidae > Stylophora > Stylophora pistillata. The sequence continues at coordinate 21,515,205 of NC_142521.1, read as the reverse complement.
TTTTTATCTAAACATTTTGCAAAATTATTGGAAATCATGGTTAGGAACATCAACACATTTATCTTGTCTGCAACGATATGGCCAAGTAACACCAAACTCAGGAAGAATATCACGTTGAAATTTAAAAACCTGAAGGTAAGTAGTAATTAATCAAGAGAGAGTTGCACCCATGTTTGTAACTATTTAAAAGAGTTTAAGCATCGTTGGTATATTTGGATAATATGAATAAACTTTGCCAATTAATCTCTCTTAACGCATCTCTCCTGTACCATCCTTTTCTGTGTCTGCATTTTCGTTCGTTGTTTGTATTTATATGTACTATTGTTTTCGCTTTTTAGTCTTGTTTTGGTTGACTTTTGTTGTCGTTTTGGCTGTGACTGTTATTGTGGACTTTATTTTATATTAAGTTCTTAGCATTAGATTTTTACGACTTAAAGGCTCTCTCTCCTTTTAAGGCGCTTCTCAAAGAGAGGCAAACTAGACTAGAAATATCGGGAAGAAACTCTTCAAATGTATCACAAATGGGGGAGGAGTCTGAAAAATTGCGGCGAGAGCACTCTCACCTCCATATTAGCCCGCAAGACGCTGAATTACTTAAAACTAATGGTAATTTCACGGTTTTAGCCTGCAACTTTGGACAGAAGCTGCATGTTTTGGGATACTTTCGAGAACAGGTAAGCAACTTTTAATTAATTAACGACATCGTTCACTCCAATTATCAAATTTCTCTAGGACTTTTCTTTTATACATGTAAGGCTTTTGTCAGTGGCGCATCATATAGTATGCTCGCTTCTTACTCCTTCTCCTCTTTCCCAGGCTTCCGTATAAGAAGTGGTCGATAGAGCAGTCAGTTGTTTTGTTTTGCTTTGTTTTTTTTTGGGGGGGGGGGTGGAGGGGGAGAATTTTAGGACTGTTTTTCTAAATGCTTTCTGTATGCTCTCTAGATGGTCAGGGCAAGGGTGTCTCCTAAAATCTAGGAACGAAACTTACACCGAGTGCAGCTGCAATCATCGGACTCACTCGCAGTTCTTATGCAGTTTGACAGTGGAACAAGCGGTATCAGTTTAACTAAGGTAGGGATATTGCGGAATATACATACATTGATTTCCGGAGGCACCATGTATCGTCGTGGCGCTTTTTCCCGCGTCGGTGTTAAACCGGGTGTAAGGTATGTCACCTTTTTCTGTTAGCATTTCCAAATCTCTGTTTTTTGCATTCATTTTCAAGACTGACGAAAAGGCGCTGGAAATTCTTACATTCGTGGGCTTGCCCTTTTCTTTAGTTGTAATCACTTTAACAATCATCAGTTATGCTGTTCTTACGTAAGTATCTGACATAATTTCACGCAAGCATTGTAAAGCAAGCCGATATTTTAGATCCAACCGGAACTGTTATCAGCTTAGACGTGTAAAGTGATATGAGCCAAGTCGAATTATCTTTTGTTTCCCAAGGTATAACCTGGCTTTGTATAAAATGAGGATGGAACTGAGGATTCCTCTTACAAATCATTCGTTTAATTTTGATTAGAGACATGAGGGGACCTTTATCTCAGATCCGAGTGAGTCTAGTCACTTCACTTGGTGCAGGTCAAATTATCTTTCTAACTGGAATTGGTCCTGTTGAGAACAAGGTGAGATGTTACATGAAAAAAGTAGCGTCTCTTTGTGTTAATCTTTATGACAGTAACCTGCTCTTAACTTATTCAGTCCATGCCACTTTTTCTATCCTGTGCAGTCTACCTGTGTTACAGTAGCAGCTTTAGTGCAGTATCTCCTGATGGCCGCTTTCTGCTGGATGCTTGTCGAAGGAATTTATCTATACATGTTCGTTGTAAAAGTTTTCAACGTCAACGACAAGATGAAGGTGTCACATGGATTTTCATGGGGTAATGAATTTAAAACTTGTCATACTCTCATCGACAATCGTTTAAAAGAAAAACAGAACATATATAACTACCATTACCATCATCATCACCTTCATCACTACCATCATCATCGTCACAGCCTTGTAGTTTGACATTGTAATCACTTCGAATTTCAAATCCACAGGTCTACCCGCTCTCGTCGTTTCCATATCGCTGGGCATTGCAGCAGGAAGCGAACAGGGGATTACAAGCTATGTCAGTGAAAAGTGGTGAGAAGTGAAGGACTTTTTTCTCCCGTTCCATGAGTTCTTTGTCATGAATCCTCGTTTTCTGCCTTTTCGTTTGTTTTGTTTTATTTTATTTTGTTATGTCTCTTGTCATCGTTACTTGTAAGCAAACCGGGCATAGAGGATACTGTGAACGTGCATGTACGCAAAATAAATCACTGATTGATAATTTATCAAAGTTTCCGATACCTAATTTACTTCAGCTGCTGGTTTTTATCTGCTAACGGGATGATATGGATATTTGTTGTTTTCGTTGTGCTGATTGAGTTGGTAAGTTGAATTCCTAAGGTTTGTTTCGCTTTCATATTTTTTCTTCAGTTATCGTTAGTATCGTGACCATTTTTTCTTTCTTAGCACTTACCTCCAACCTCATTCACTATGTTCAATAGTATTCCGCGAAATATAAAGTATATATTTCCTTTGGGAGATCTCACTGTTGGAAGATGCAGTAAGCGGTTATCGCGCTGGACGGCAGGTTAAGAAGTCGGGGACCCGTTTCTCGAAAGTCCCGGTAACTTAACGGGCCCGAAGCCATGTTGTAAAATCAAAATTCAAAGGATAGGGAAGAAGGTTCTGGCACCCAAAACAAGTCCTTTTTGTTTCTTTAGTTGATAGTTTTATTGCATCATTTTCAAAACTTTTGAAATCTTCATTTTGAAAGAAAACATAACAGCTTTACGGGTCCGTTAAGTTACCGGGACCTTCGAGAAACGGGCCCTGGTTCGAAACTTTATCGGTTGATTGTTTTGCCTTGTTAGGCGAGACATTTTGCGTATACAATGCTTTTCTTCCCCTCCACCGAGTTACACAAATGCGTACAAACGAATTTTCAGGTAAACCTGAGAAAATTAGCGGAATGCTAAAGAGGGGGAATTGTCAAACTTTTGACGTCCATCTACTGAGGCCACTTGGACTACTTAGCTCAAGTGCAAACTTTGCTTTACCTCGAAATCATGTTGTTTTTGATTTAGTTTGGTAAGTGTATATATATTTTTTTCAGTTAAATGCGATGCTACTGGGGCGAGTTATCAAGGAAATGACAATCATGTAGCATGCGAAAGACAAACACAGCGAACAAATAAGGTGAGTATTTCAGCGGAGCCAGATAGAGGAAGATACTCACGCTAAGCCATTCGCCTTTTTCTTTTGCTTCCTTGTACGAGTAATGCCTACTTAGAACAAAAATCAGAGCTATCTATCTTCTTCTTCTCTTTTTTATTCATGATTTTATAGGCTTGGTGTCAGGGCATGCTTGGTGATGATTCCTTTGCTGGGGATTACGTGGCTATTTGGTCTTCTGTTACCCTTACACAAAGCGGTCGCCTACATTCTCACACTTTTCAACTCCACTCAGGTAAACTAAACACAGCTTTTACAAAATGAATTCCGTTCAACACGAGGTAGCTACCTGGGGTACTTCTGTTTTAATTGATCTCACCAAAGTTGAAGTCAGTAGTCAGAGTGTATCTCTACTCATAATAGAACACAAGTTCCCAGGCCTTTCAGATACTCACCTATCTTTTAAAGCGAAAGTTATATCCCATTACCACATGCTCGGAAAATAGATCCCACACGGCTACTGGGCTTTTAACATCTATATCGTTCTTAAGAAAAGAACGTTAACGTAAGAGAAAAAAAAACAACTGAGACACAGATCATCAAGATTCTGATTTTGTCTATAAAAATACCGATCGCTCTTTACAATGACAAGAAAAAGTGAAATTCAATTTTCAGAATAGAAAAAAAAACCCTTAATAAAACTAATCTCACGATCGTGAACCTACAATGATGACGGTTTTCTTCATCTTATGAAATTGACGTTATATTATTGATCTTATAATATTGATTTTAAGATATTTAATTTAGTACTCCGTAAAGGCAATAACTTCTGCTACGTCTACCCTAGTAGTTTACTAGGTGGTAAACTTAGTCAAAGCAACCTGACAAAATAGAGAACTTGTGATTAATACCAGTAAGTTGGACATTTTGCTGTCCATAAAATTGCATATTGAGGGAACTGGGGGTGGAGGGCGTGGATGAAAGCTCTCTGAGTCTACAGAGGCAATAAAAAAAGTTATACTACAGGCGTTAATTTGATATCCCACTTTATGATTTAACAGGGCTTTTAATATTTCTCCTTCACTGCGTAAGAAACTCAGAGGTATGTTATTCAGTGTTGTTCTAAGCTCTATTTGTACCTTTGTTCAGATTTCTTTCTGGCTAAGCTTCGACTTTGAAATAAGAAATTAACTTTGATGGTTGTATCGATCCAATTCAGAGTAAGATCAGTTTTAAAACTCTTGTAATCGTTTTGATTTCAACTTATCCTTGCAGATCAGATCTCACTTCAAAAGAAGGATCAATAGCGTCATCCCAACCATAGATGAAGGAACGATCATAAAACGAGCCTCGCAAGTGAATGAAACTGATGGGAGTATCGTTTTGCCAAGAAATATTCATGTTCAGCCTCGCAATAACAATGAAAGTGGTATTGAAGCCTCTGAGATCTGAGTCACCATCGTAGTCTTTTTCTACAGTCTAGCTAGATCTGTGTATAGGAGGAGTGGTTAGGGTGCTGGACTTGTAATCCGGTGTCCCGGGTTCAAGTCCTCCACCCTGCCACTCACTGGATTTGTTCTTGGTTTCCCCTAGTTCAACTCCTCGACTGTGCTCTGTAAATAGGCCACTGGTCTGCCTCCTGCCAGAGGGGATTTTTAAGCTCTTAGTTAGTCTACATTGAGGCTGAAAAGCCCCTAAGGGGGAGCTTCAATTGACGTATATTATTATATTATTATTGTTATTATATCTTAAATTAAGTTCGTTTAGAAAGTTTGGTACCCCTCAGAAGAGCCGGATAACTTTCAGAAGCTGAGGCTCTGATAGCTTTGTATTTGATCCAAAGTATAATAAAATAACAGTTGAAGTAATCATAATGAGAAGTATCCTTTTTGTCGAAAATGAGTACCAAATCTAACCAAGGTCAGATGGTCTAGAAATCCAAAACTACATCCAAGAAACAAGTCGTGAGAGTAAGGGAACTATCTAGGGTATCTCAGAAGGAAAATATATTTCTCTTTTTTCTTTTATATACTAATAGTAGCTCGCCGATGAGTATACCTTAGAACTGGTTAGGATTTAATCACCGTGATAGAAAATCTTCCTCAGATGTTTCCTCTAACCGCGTTCTCGATAAGCCCGCAATAACGTAGTTTGGCCAGGAATATTAATGTATCAAATACATGACCTCTTGCGTGACAGCCGTTTAACGGATCGCATCACATTTTTTGTCATTTTTTAGCCTTTTCAAGCTCTTTTCAAGCTGGACGTCCTGCCTATGGCGGGCCAAGAAAGAAACTTTAAGGAATTAAACTACAAAGTCCTTTAATATGATGTATATTTTGATTTGTAAAGAAATCATACCAGACCTTTTTAAAGGCCTTTCAATGGGTCGTGACAGCTATTCAACAGTTCGCGTTGCATTTTTGACAAAATAGCCCAAACTCTTTCAAACTTGGACGCGCCGCTTTTAGATAGAGAGTTGGAGGAATTAAAATGTAAGGATAAATAAGGGCGGACGATGTAATTTCTGACGCTTGCTTTACTGCGATTACTGGAGATCACCATGGTAAGCTAACCACGACCGCAGCCGCTCTGACTGAGCTATGGCAGTTCGGTTATATTTTGTTTTTTTCTCTGGACACGAACATGGACACTTCTACCATCTCTCCCCGTCCCCCCGCCCTCCCACCTTCATCTACCCCACTTCTGAAGTTTAAGAGTCACCCTCAATATCTTTTACCTCATTTGTTTGAAAGGAGAGGAAATGATGTGCGATATTTTCATAAAGCGGGATCCCTTTAAAGAACAAAAGGCAAGCTCCTAATAATTGGACGTTTTCCACTATATATTATGCGAGATTTGTGTCTCTAAGATAGAAAAAATAATTTTGGGATTAAAAATGGTTCATGCCATAGCTATTGTTGGGTTTACCCAACTGATTTAAAGCAAAGGCTATTAACTCCCTCGCGATTTACGATTTATTCCAATCACGAGATGCTAGATACTTTTACTTCCTCATTTTTTCGCATAACGCAGTACTCACAAATCTTCGGCCAGTTTTGTTGATATTCGATATCCTATTTGTTCTCGATTTGTTCCCTGTAGTGCTCGCAGAGTTTCAGGAGTGTTTGCATGTTGCATGTCAAAAATCCGTTTTAATCCATAATTCGTTCTACTATCAATTTTTCTTAAGCTTTTCCCAAGAAACGGCGAAGCCATGTTGTTATTGCCTACCAGTCTTCATCTATTTTTCTGAATCTTTTAATTCTGTAACAGCAGAATTTTCGGAATTCCCGATTAATATTAGTAGGTCACATACCTCTGCAGTTTTTCCTGACATTGTGATTCTATGTGAAGCCTGATTAACGTAGAGCTTTGAAGAATGTTTGCGAGTTTCGTGCTATAAAGTTATGTTTGTTACTAAAGCCTGCTTGCTTACGTAAAATCCTCTTAACTAATTTGCTAGTCTAAATTTGCTAGTCTAATTTGTAAAATTTCTAATTTCTAATTTTCTAATTTCTAAATTTTTCTCATGCTCACGAAGATAATCTTCACATTTGACCTTAAAGAAAAACATAAATGAGAAAGTGTCACAAACGGAGAGCAAAGATAGTTGCTAAGATTATAACTCCATAATAAATGTTTTGTAAGAGCATTTTTTGTTGGGGCATTAAGACCCATTGACCGTAAGTATCGAAAATCCGCCGACAGTTGCAAAATATATCATACAAGACCTTTTTTAAAGGTGCATATGACACGGAATTTTTTCTCTTGTTTCTGGTAGTTGGATATCCATAGAAAACGTTTCGAAGCTTTGAAAGAGCTGGAAAATGTAAAAGCATTTTTTTCTACTGTAAAGCAGTAGCTTGAACCGTATAAATCGGCATGTCTACGGCATTCTGGTCAGATTTGCCGTGAAGACAAAACATGCCCGTGTAGCACGGACACCCTATCCCCAGTCGTTATTGTGTGTATCATAGTTGGCCAAAAACCTGACTGTATAGGACTGAAGCCCCCCACCCCCCCAAAATTGGCTCAACTAGAGGAAGAATAAACCGAGGTATGTTTAAGTACAAAATGTCCATTATAATGGTAATAAATTAACACTTTCCACCTAGTTTGTAATTTTTTTTCTAAGCTGTAATTTTTTTCTGAGCAATAATTTTACTTCCCAACAAGTATTTGTTTCCCATCACAATTATGAATAATTTGTAGTGTCTTTTTTTATGCTGCTCTTCCCTCACTAATCATTTTATTTTATTTATTTATTTTTGCTTTTTCTTTTCTTTCTTTACTAACTTACTGCCATCTGCAACATAAAATGTAGTAAGCTAACAGAATACTTCTGGTTTATATAGCTCCCTGATTCACAAAGTAACATTACTATCTTGGTACTACTAGAAAACAAATTTTTAAAAAAACAAATGTTTAAAAAACAAAAGGTAAAATAATTATAATAATATAATTTAATCGATTTATGTGAATAAAGCACTGTATTTTCTTTTCTCATATTGCAACAGCCTTGAATGAATCAACTATCTTCTAAACTTGACTTCTTATATTCAGAAGCTGCTTGAATTATAAACAAACAACTTATGTTGGGTGTTTATGGAGGTGGAAAGAACATAATGATTATGATGATTAATCTTCCAAATTAAAAATGTCAGAGGGAAATTATCAGAAGTATTTCTGAAGTCAAAGTTGTTTGTTAAAAATGTTCAGGAGAAAATTGATTAAATTAAGTCAGCTGTCAATTCCCAGTTAACACTAAGTCATGAGGAGTAACCAAAAGCTTGTAATTAGCCTGTGTACTGCTGTGCCCATCCAGTCAAATAAAAATCAGGGATGGGATATTCCCAAACGTAAACAATGATAGCACCATAAAAATGTCCTTTTCCCAACTTATTACTGGGGAGGGGAGCACTGGTATGGCTACACTAGTTGTAGTCAATAAGAGATTCTTAACAAATTTTGGCAATATACATACATTTTGCCACCTTGAAAGAAAATGGCTACAATTCAAATAGGAATGTTTCATAACAATGTTCTGTAGGGATATGATGTAATATTACTGATGGGGATCATAATTATCCTTACAGTGGCAGAGCATGTGATGTGTATGTAAAGCAAAGCAAAGCAAAGCAAAGCTAATCTTAAAGAAAAATGAATGGAAGAAGAGTAGTTGATTATTTGCATAAATTAATGCAAGGCACATGCAAGATAGTGGAATATACTTCAGGTAAACATACATGTGCCTGTAAAAGTTTCAAACGACTGAGTTATAAATATAATAATAATAATAATAATAATAATAATAATAATAATAAAGTGGGTTTCATTAAAAATGCTTTCGTGTAAAATAATTAGAGCTATTTGGGAAATTAAAGTAGCTGTTGTTGAAACAGAATAACGCTTGTTTAGTGATGTTTACAAAGGAAGTGGAAATCGGAGAAATTGGGAATTGTTTGCTGCGCTAAGGCTCGACAAAGATTATTATATAGGCGATTGATTAAGGGCGCTGAAAATATGCAATATTTGAGACCGTCCAACATGATCGGTTCATTTATAACTTATCTTGAATTAAGCCTTTACTGACAGCAGTTGATAGTAGATCTCTATTACATGTCTTTAGTACGTTTGGTTGTGCCTGTTCACGAGATAACTTGTTGATAAAACTGCAAGTATATGAAATGAACAAATGTTTTCATATTTTGATTACGGACACCCGTTCTTAAAGGCACAGAAAATCAGAGGGGTGGAATGGCGAAAAATCAGTCTATAAAGGTAAAGTTCTCATCCAAGCGAATAATTACCAAAATGAAAAGGCACCGCACGTCGGCGGAAAGTGAGTGTATGAATATTTTCTCAACACAATAATTACCTGTACACTTAAAAATCCAACCAGTCTTCAAACTCGCTGGAAAAGTATCTTACAGAACTTTTCTCCTGCTCTGTCTGGATAACTATCGCTGTTTTTGACAATTCTGAAGGCGAGGGCGACTGAAGAACCAAGATCGCGCTTCGCAACTGGACGGCCAGCCTAAGACAGCAAACAGCACACAACTCCAAACAAAGTGATTTTAGTATTAAAAAAACATTCAAAGGATCAAATATAACAAACAAGGAGAAGTATCATGCATGTTTTGCAACTTAAAGCCACGCAAAAGGCCGATGTCTTCATCGAACTCAGTCTACAAACTTATGGAAGCGCTTGGCAGCCTAAAGTTGATGACCACGGACCTGTTACTGTGACGTCACGAAAACGTATTTCCGCGTTGTCATTTAGGCGTGCTTTGAACTTTACGATTTTACGGAGAAAAAAAGCGCGATAGAATTTTTTTATATAATTTCGAAAAAGGTTCATTAAAAGGGTCCTTCAGAAAAAATTAAATGAATTACGAAATTTTGCAACTGTCTGCGGATTCTCGATATTTAGGGTCAGTGGCTCTTAATATCAATATGTAAAAGTAACAGTAGAAATAATGTGAATCGGCTGGTGGATGTTCAGCCGGGTGAATTGTCGGGGCCGGTAGGTTAACGAGGTTCCTTTAATTCCTTAGGGAAAATCCTTTATTGTTGAGGTAGATGTATGGGAACGAGGCTTTTAAGGTGTAGTTATGTATTTTATGGAATATGAGTAGAACTTAATGAAAACTACGAGGAGCTGCAAATATCAACAGAAATATTCAATAAGTTGTGACACTAGACGGTAGGATCTGTCTGAGAATGCCATCTTGACATAATTGAACAAATGACCTAGCAGCAGAGGAATGGCAGAAATGTCAGACAAGGCGTTGAAAGCAAATTGGTTATTTATCACGCAATTATGAATGAATAATTCCTTATTTCCCAAAGGGAATTTCAAGTTCGCAGTAAAGATTGAGATAAAGAGTCGTGGGGATTATTTAACACGCAATTATAAATGAATAATTCCTTATTTCCCAAAGATAATTTCTTCGCAGTAAAGATTGAGATAAAGAGTCGTCAGTGGCTGTTTCATTATCGGAACCGTAAGAATAACCCCAAAATCTTTGCCCGATAAACTGCTTATACCCGGAAGGTCATGCGTTTCAGGCTTGTGATAATCTATCTATCCATCTTTTTCAACTTATTTTGATAATCAACTGCATCCTCGTAAGAGGAGGTTCCACACCGTTTGTTTAGAAATTACAGAGCGAAACCAATTGTGATGGAAACTCAGTGAAAATTACAACAATATCCTTAACCGTTTTTTAATATATATTTACGTTTTTGATTCCACACCGCTTTGTTGGCTACACGTTTTTAAAAACCATTTTTCCTTTAGCCTGCCAGCAGTACTTGAAAATTTGAATAACCCATTCGCTCACGAACGGGCGATTCTGATTGGTCCAGTATTTTTTATTGACAGCAGAATGTGACGTCAGTTTGATATGTATCACATCCAATATGGCGTTTAGCGAAGAAGAGATAGATCTTGCGTTGAACGATTTTTTAGCTACTTTTGATGTCTTAGAAAACTTTGTTTTAAAACAAGAACAGAAGGATGCCATACGTCAACTTTCCAAAAATAAAGATGTGTTGGCGGTCTTATCGACAGGCTTCGGTAAAAGCATTATTTTTAGATTTGGTGTGCGAGTCAAGCAACTTCTCACGAAGAAATTAATACTTTGCATGGTTGTCGTTTGCCCTCTGAAAAGCATCGTTGACGACCAGGTCCATCCGCTGGAAGATCATCTACGTTTAAAAAATTTTCCAAATCGTCATCTTTCCTCGGTATGTTTCTCTTCGATGAAGCTGGATCGATATTCTCGCTCACATTGAAGCATTTTCTTGATTTCGGTGTAGGTGGTTTGCACATACGAGCGGCTTTATTCTTCCTCCATGCCGGGCTAGATTTGTTTGGCGTATCTAATTGCCGCTTATTTGCACTTTTGGGCTTTTCTGGATTTTTGCATTGGCCATTTGCGTTCTTAAAGATGAATGCATGTAGCTGTCCCAAGTTTCTGACTTTCCTAGCACACGGATTGCATCAGCGATCGGATAACTGTTCGTTGTTTTGAATGAGTTCGATGCCAATTCCAGCACACACGTCTGATAAAATTACTCGATAAGCATCACTTCTCTTCGATGCTCTGAATAAATTTTCTGATGACAGGTATGAGCCGTATTTAACTTTAAAACTACAGCCGCAAAATCGACAATTCTCGTTCGGCGACATGTGAACACAAATTTTGACACATGTGATTTCCCTCCGAAGAACAACAAATTTTGGCAAGCAACGGAAGTGAAAATTCACTTCCGTCGCGCCACCTGATTGGCCAATTGTTTGCGCATTATCGTTACTCGTGCATATCTAATTAGGAGGCGTTTTTCAAATTTTCAGGCGTTCCCTTCTCTCCTCTCCCCCTCCCCCGCCTCCTAATTTTTCGCCTAGCTCCATTTTACGCGTGGTCTCGAAAATAAAACAGAAAGCCCCAAAGTCCTAATTTTCGCCCAAAACTCCACAAGAACGCCTGCTCTGCAGGCTATTTTTCCTTTATCTATGTTAAACTGGCCAGAACAAGCCACGTATGTAAACAAGAGTTTGTCCTTTAACTGAAAAATTCCAGACTGCCAAAAAGCTGAGAGAAAAACCGTGTATTTGTTTTGTCTGTTTGAATTTTTTTAAATTTTCCTGATGGTTAAGATATACCGAAGCTATCAGAACTTTTAACTTTGGCGAAAGATGAAGGACTCTGGGAGCTGTTATCATCTGCAGCCATCTTGCAGATGCCATGGTGAATTTTGACAGGGGTGTACGTACGTAGCGGAAGTAGGATCTGATAGGTGACGTATTTTTAGCTCATAGCTTTTTCGAACATAAATGGATGCATTGATATTCAATGAATCATTAACAAATACCATCGTATTGATATCAAGTGTATTTCATGCGCACGTCGCAACGAATGAAGTAATATAAGAGCAAGTGAAAATCGATAGTGCGGACAAAAATGTGAATTAAAACATACGGGATCAGTCATATGCGTCTCGAGTGGACGTAGTTTCATCTTGCTGATACTTTGTGAGTGAATCAATTGATACAAGTTTCATCTAACTACACCGCATTTACGTCGAGTAAGACCAGCAACTGACGATGAACAAAGTTCTGTATGGTTTGGCAAGCCCATTTCATCTAGTGACGTTCGTGCTTGGTGAGTATTATCATCAAATATTATCATTTTACCAGACTAAGAGGCAACAATCACTTTTGAAATGTTTAATCATTTCTTGGAAAGTCCAAAAATGGCGTTCTACATGGTAATTACCTTCCTCCAATTCTGTAAATTTAATTCGGGTAGAAACTGCATTCTAAAAAATTCGTAATATTTTTTGGGGATTAATACTACAATTAGAAATCAATTGATGATAAAAACGTGGAATTAAACAAGTCTTATTGATGAGTACCTTATGATCATGACTGTAACGGAATACGCTACCAAAGCTATGGTATATCTCATCAAAAACAACTTTACCGTGTCAAAATTCTAGGATGAGTGTTGTCGTTATACCTCGTTGTTTGCTGGATATCGATTAACTTAAGAGGAGGTACTATTTTGTAACAACACTTTATAGAGGGAACACCGCCTTCATCGTTCTGCGCGACGTGAGAGGGTTTTAGAAAAATTATTTGATGAATTTTAGAAGCGCTTGATGTAATTTTGTGTTCGCTTTAATTTGAAATAGAGCGTCGTGAACTGCCTCAAACAGATGTTTAGGATAAATGCTCGAGCTGAGCTTAAAGACGCCCAGCCACAAAATCATTAGACTAAAAAGAAAAAAGAAAATGAAAAGGGCATAAATCATAGTTTCCTTTCTAAAAATTATATTCTAAGGGGAAACGAAAAACTGTAATAATACTAAAAGTTAACTTGCCATTAAAGCAAGCGAAGCTTGGTAGTTTTAGATTTCATTTGAACCCAAGATGGTGAGCATCTTGGATGTTCATGAATGATCAAAATTCGAAAAATATATGCGGTCCACGCATATCAGCTATTTGCCACCTAGGTAATATTATAATTCTTTTTAACAACTATGTCCAAAAAAAGATAAAAAATGGGAACTTTTACATATTTTACGATGTCTGCTGGAAAGCGAAGTCTTAGATAAAGATATATTCAGGTATTATTTTAATTGTTACGTAAGATTCACGACATTACCAAGTACATGTAGATCAAACCAAAACCATAAGATTTCTGCAAGGAAAATTACGTTCCACCGCTGCATCAGTTCAACATTTACGGAGTAACCTAGTGGCTGCAGGCGTTATCAGCCGATTATCTATTTATTAATAAACCCCAATTGGTAGTAATGTCGCAATCTGATTGGCCAAATTGCCGCTGCCCGAGTCAACGTGTTACGCAGCGTGTCACGCACTGAAAGATTCGTCTGTCTTTGACACCGATTATGGTAAAAGAAAAAAACAACAACAAAAACAAAACAAAAAGCTCTGAAATCGATAGCGCTTTGGCGCACGCTGCGTCTAGTTGTCGATATGTGTACACACCACGCTAAACCACTATCGATTTTTTTAAATTTATTCACCGAATCAAAATATGGCGTCCAATTTGAATTACCATTGTTTTGGACTTACTAGCCTCGTCTTGACGTGGAAACACAAAAGGATTATCACATGTGTGAGAGGCTAGTCAGTCCAGAACAACGGCAATTCAAATTGGACGCCATATTTTGATTCGGTGTATATATTTATAAAACATGCAATTCATGTCCAGTCACCCAAGAGAATGTTACATTCATGCTAATGCTTTTGTATTGGTACGATAGATTGTCAATGTTTATGATAATTGCGCAAATGAATTTTCTATTCTTTATGAATGCTTGTCAATAATTGCAATTGTTTGTTGGTTGGTGTTATTGAAGTATAATTTGATGTAAATGACTATAAAGTTCCCGCTCAAAATGTCTGAGGGCGCATTTGTTTGTTAGTTAACGTTATTGAATATCAATACATATTCAAATATCCTAATTGAAAGTTCGATCAACACTAATGAAACTTATTCTAGAGTTAATGAAAAACTTATTTAGTACGTTATTGATATAACTTTTGGCATAAATGAAAGTGTATTTTCTGGTAATGAACAGCAAAAGGTGTAGTAAAAATAATTGTCAACACAACAGGCAGTTGTTTGTCAACTTATTTCCAAACACCAATCAGACTGCGATAGTGAAATTGCAATTATTTCCTGTACTGCATATTTTGCCTCCGCTGAGCATGGTCTGATAATAGCAGTGAAAATAATCGTCAACGTAACAGACAACTGTTTGTCAACTTATTTTCAAAAACCAATCAGATAGTGATTGTCAACATAGGGCATTGATCTAAGTTCCCTGACACCTTTCAACTGAAAAAAAAAACCAAAACAAAAACAAAAACAAAAACAAAAAAAAAAGAATGGTGGAATTTGAATATTCGGTATCGTTTCTGTCCAGCTTTCGTATTGCTTTGTGTTTAATCTATAGCAGGTACTCGATAGGAACAAGCACAAATTCACGCTTTCGTTACAGAAAGAAACTGAATACGAGGCCAATGCAAATACTATACGGAAAAAAAATTTTAAAAAGTAAAGGTGAAATCTCTAGAAACTCCTCCCATTACAAAGCTTTTGCCACCTGATACGGACCGAGATTATTCTGTCCATTATCCACCTGTTTAGCCGCGTACTAATGCCAATGTGTCGTCGGAGAGGTCATAATGGATCTATGAGCTTAAAAGCTAAGTCATCAAGCCATAAGGCGAAAAAAAAAACCATTGAATCTAACCGTTTAGCGTCTCACTGCGCGCTCAGTGAGACTTGCATTTCGTAATTTTACCCTTTCTCGATTGTCCAGCATCCCTATTTAGGGCCCCAAGTGAAGCAGTCTAAATAAGAGGTATTCGCCAAGGCAAATTTGCCGTGGTCGATATTTTCATCGATTATCTCGGATCCCTGAATTTCAAGGAAAAGTCCTTCCATCTGGACGGAGCTCGAGCTTCTCAAAAAAATGCTATTGCTAGGACTAGTGATCGTTCTTGGTAAGTACTTGTATGAAACCAATTCAGTGCAGCATAGCTAGAGGCAGTTTTAATAACTTCCTGTTACGTTTTCTCCCTGGTATTATTAAAAAATGTTTTCACAATTTCTTGATACTCGTTTTGACGCACTTAATAGGCGTGAAAGTCTGGTGAGAAAAAAAGAAAGAGAAACAAATAAAAACAATTGGAAATACGAGAGCTCTTTTATCATTTTAAATGGTCCCTTTTGTAATATCCTAATTATACGTAAAAGCGAACTTCAAAAAAGAAATAATTTACATTTAGGTAGACAAAACTACCTATACCGGAACACAACAAACTAATCGACTCGCTTTTCTAAAAATTTTCAGCGATTTGAGTATGATTCACTAGCTCTGCCTATCTTTTATAGGCGGTCATTGATCTCCACCATGTTATCCTAATTTTCCTCTATATAATATCCGTAGTCCTTCGCCCGAGCGAGCAGATGTATTTTTTAAACCGCTCTGTTGACACAAGCGCTCACCCGTGAGAGAAACGTTTTCAAGGAACAATTAACCCAGAAAACCAAAACATTGATCTTAAACATTTCAAATATACCGGTCACTAATTTAGAAGTTACTAGAACTCCGCTTTCATGGATATAAGTAATTTTATTTCTCCTAAACAAACTCGTAGTGGCAATACACTTGAGTCTGTTTACTGTCGTCATGATGGTGCAGTTCTCAAGTGGGCGGCATTTCGTTTGTCAAAATATTTCCTGACACGTTTCCCTTTATTAGAGATGAAAAAATATATGATGGTTTCCTTTCTTTTTAATTTGCGACGTCAGGTTTTTTTCATAAATAAGGATCTCAAGAAAAACTTTACAGATGTCCCGGTATAGATGACACGATAGGATAAATAAGCTCCCTGACATTTGATCGTTTTAAGACCCACATTTCCATGGTATCTTGTTATCGTAGTGCTTGTTTCGCAATTGATTACTCTGCCAAGCACCCCCCTCCTCCTTCTCTCCTCCCCCCCCAACTCCTTGTCCCGACATGGCTATGAGTTAGTGAATAACTTTTTTATGTCGGGTGATTTATATTTTATCTGGTTTCGTCTCTCCCACAGCGATTAAGATCATGCTAATTTCAACTCAAGGTTTGTATTTTCTTTGCCGGAAAAAGGAATAGGGAATTTTTTAAGGGTTCAACATTGTCTATGATGTTCGTCTCTGCCGTCAAGAATTAAAGAAAACATCATCTATCGCTAGATAAATATTAAGAAGCGAACTACTCGGGAAGATCACTGATTTGTTATTGCTGGTAATTGTTCCTACAAAAGAATTAAAAAAATAAACCAACAAAAAAACACATAAACAAACAGAGGAAGAGTTGGCTTATAAACTTTAGACTGTAACATAAATTTCAATGTGGGTCCCCATCCCCAAAAAATAACAAAATAGAAAAAGACAACTGAAGTCAGAAAAAACTGAGAGTATAACCATCGTAATTGTTCTGTGTGTTTTCTATAAACTATGAATACCAACCACTCGTTTCTACGTTTAGCGTGTAGAAAGTGAAGAGTGGAAATTAATGAAAACAAAAAGACAAAAGCAATCAGAGACTGTTATGGGTTCTTTATCGATTTTAATTTCTTCCTGAAAGTCCATGAAACAAGACGTGAGTGGAAAAAATTGATGTACAAAAAAATTATTATCTAAAAGTGTGTATGCAGACGAGGAAAACCGTTAATATTTTATAAATTTACACTTTTGTAACGCAGATAAGCATTGCTCCAGTCTTAACGAAACACTCAGTTACTCAGAGCTGAACAATACGGACTGCCAGCTGGGTATTAGCCAATGGCGTCAGACCTGGCATAGGATGATATGTCGCAATGAGACAGATACATCTATTGACGAGGAATGTTTTAAATCTTAGTGTGAGCAGTTGGCTTTTTGTTTCAGACAGTCGTCCAATTGGACATCGCGCTGTAAGAAAATGAAGTGGTGCAGCGAACCTTTCAAAACGTTTTATATTAACATAACAGACTCTTTGTATTTGGGCAGTATCGAAGTGAAACATTGCTGGGCAAGGAATTTCACTGCCATTAAGCTAACATCAGCGATCGAAGTATGTGCATTTAATTCGTGTGCAACAGTGCCTAATGTTTACCAAATGTTTACCTTTCACTCTTTACAGAACTTTTGCATAAACTCTCTGACCCATTAATTTATTTATTCCTTTAGGAGCAAGGCTACAAGATGATATACGTTGACCACCTTATTCCTGCTGGAATTTTTTTAATAATAATAATAATAATAGTTTAATATTTGTAGTGCGCAAATTCTCATTTACGTATGATCAAATGCGCATAAATTATTTTTAACCTTCTCAGTTTCCAAGCAAGAAACTTCTCAACGCCATCCTAAAAGAAGTGATAAACTCGTTTGGATATAAAGCAAATCAAGAAAAGATTGAACGTGCTCTTCTCTCGGTTACTGATTTGGAGGAGTTCATCGGGAAATATTCACAACATCATCTAAATGAAACTGCACCTAAGATTTACATTCGTTGTGAACATGCAGGTGAATAAATCTTTTAAAAAAGCTGATTTGGGAGTTTTCTTGATTTCTAATACGGAGTTCAGGATAAGTAATCATGCATTTTTCGTGATAGATTTTATAAAAAATCTGCTAGGGTAATGCTTGCTTTAAACTATTGATTTTGGGTGCAAGCTTTGTCACCATCAACCCTTCATCGAGTCCTGTTGGCGACATGCATCAGACCTCCATTACAGGCTGTTCATACCAGCGAATTCCTATCGCGCACCAATTGTCTCCAAGAAGTCTTTCAATTGTGTAGAATTTCGTAACAGAACGTATTAAAAAAATTTTAAAAAATTAAAAATTAAAAAAACCTTTGAATCCGTTGCGATGATATATCTTTTATAATTGAAAAATGATCACCGACACTTAATCAGAAATTCAAATTGAGAACGCTCCTTCGACTGATAATCATTCCAAAGTGCTTGCATTGACTTCTAAGTGATAGTTTTCAGCCCTTCTAGGCCTAGATATATCAGGAACGGTAACTTGTGACTAATACGAGAGCATCGTTATTTATTTTGGCCTGCACTTAAAATAAGTCTTCTTTCAATTAGATATTTTGGTCAGGAAGATTTTTAACGAAAATGAGAGTGATGTCCAACTTGGGGATGATAAAGCAGAAAACTCTCTCAGCCTTCCCACTGCAGGCTTGGATAACGGTTGGAGAGTTATATGTTTTTCATTCTTTTAAGTGTAGAGAATTACACATTTTTTGCTGTATTATCCAAATTTTTTGGTTATTGATAATGGTGAGAGGATCAGGTGGAGTCCAACTCTGTCTTTAATCAAACAAGTTCGGACAGAGTTGGACGACACGAAGTCCTGTTGCCAATTAATAAAAACTATGACAAATTTACGAAAGAACCTCAACATAAGTAATATGTTTTCATAAAAAATAAACAAACAAACAACGATAACAACAACGACAGTTAACTTGGCGAAAAGTGCGGTAACAGCTAGCGCACATTACACGTCCTGTCCACTTTTAAAATTTCCCTTTACCCTTCCCATAACATTATCCAATTAGAAGCATGAAGCGTACACTGTCCTATTCAGTGCTCAAATCAGGTTACGGATAACCAATCAGGTTAGAAAATTTAGTCATAGTTTTGATTATCAGTGTTATTGGTCAGAAGGGGGTTGGGTTTTATGCATGAAAGAAAATTCAAACTGGATGGCTGATATTTTAATCTGGTTGCTTGTTTATAATTATTTTTTATAATTTGTCCGTCCGTCGAAATATTTTATTCCAATTCAAACGTAAGGCATACCATTCAAATTAGCCAATAGGCTTGTAAGGTCTAAAAGTCGTTATTGCTTCTCCTTCTTTTTATCATTAGACCGGTAGTATTAAAATTGTGTCCATTATTACGTCTTAGGATCTGTGGTACTTGGCGTCATTTACAAAGATCTCCATCAAATGTTCCTACCGAACAAGGCCAATTCTGCCTCCGTCAACAAAATAGGGTTTGCTAAAACTTAGTTCTATTTTATAGTATCTTCAAGATTGTATAGTTCTCTTTTGGTGTATAGTTAAGCTACATAAGGCAAGTTAAAAGCGATGTTCTCGATCCCAGTTTTTATTTCACTTTTGCTTTGATTTTGTTTTAATAACTTTTTATTCCTTTTTCTTTTTTTCTTTAATAACTTTTATCCTTTTCCTTTTTGCTGTTAATTTTATTTGTCTTGTTTTCTTTTTCGTGTTCTTTTTTAGTCTTTCTTGTGATTTTTTACATCTGAATGATATACACAGAAAAGTAAATAAATGCATGATAAAAAAAAAAAAATTAAAAGAACACTAAGAAGAAATTCCGCTTTGCCTACTTTGGACCGTGAAGAAAAAATTTCGACGGAGTTGTTAATACTTTCGATTAAGTAAATGCATACGACAGCTTTTTATTTTTTACCTAAACATTATACAAACATGTTTTTTTATCTATCCCTTCCTTTATAAATTATTGGGATTCGTGTTCAGGAACATCAACACATTTATCTTGTCTGTAACGATATGGCCAAGGAAGAACTTACTTAAGAAGAATGTTACGTTGAAATTTAAAAATTTGAAGGTAAGTTGCAATTAATCAAGAGAGAGTTTCATCCATGTTTGTAACTATCTAAAAGAGTTTAAACAGCGTTGGTATATCTGGATAATATAAATTAAGTTTTCCAATTACACGTACTGAATTCTTTTAAACGTATCTCTCCTGTATCATTATTGTTTCGATCTGTTTTTTCTTTGTTTATATTTGCGTATGCCATTTTTTCCGCTTTTGTCTTGTTCAGGCTAGGGTTGACTTTCGTTTATGTTGTAGTTGTTGCTGTTAATGTTGAGTTTATTTCATCCTACGTTGTTAGCACTATTTTTCGACTACGAGGCCTTATTTCATTTCAGGGCGTCTCTCAAAACGAGACAAACTAGACTAGAAATATCGTGAAGCAACTCTTCAGATGGGTCACAAAAGGGGGAGGGGTCTGAAAAATCGCGGCGACACTACTCCTGCCTCTTTAATTATGAGCCAGCAAGACACTGAATTACATAACTCTAATGATGATTTCACGGTTTCAGCCTGCAACATTGGACAAAAGATGCATGTTTTGGGATACTTCCGAAAAGAGGTAAACAACTTTGAATTAATTAATGGCATTGATTAATTAATTAATGGCCTCTGTCAGTGGCGCACCGTATAATAATAATAATAATAATAATAATAATAACGAATTTTTATACAGGATTGAAAAACCCATCAGTGTGTAACACTGTTGTCCTTGGGGTCCTGTTCACTTCTTCCTCCTTCTCCTCTTTCCCAGGCTTCCGTATGGGAAGTGGTCATTAGACATGTTACTTGCGTTGTTTCTTATTTTGCTTTTTTTAGAATTTTACGACTGTTTTTCTAAATGCTTTCTGCATGCCCTCTAGTTGGTCAGGACATGGGTGTCTCCTAAAATCTAGAAACGAAACTTACACCGAGTGCAGCTGCAATCATCTGACTCACTTCGCAGTTCTAATGCAGTTTGACAGTGGAACTAGTGGTAACAGCTTAACTAAGGTAGGGATATTTCGAAATATACATTCTAGAAGGCGCAATGCATGGGCCTGGCGCTTTTTCCTGCCTCAGTGTTAAACCGGGTGTGGGGTATGTAGCCTTTTTCTGTTATCATCATTGAATCTCTGCTTTCTTGTTTTCATTTTCAAGACTAACGAAAAGGCGCTTCAAATTATTACATATGTGGGCTTGTCCTTCTCTTTAGTTGGAATCGCTTTAACTATCATCAGCTATGCTCTTCTTACGTAAGTATATGACATAATTTCACGCAAGCACTCTAAAGTGAGCTGAGATTTTAGATCCAACAAGAGCTATGATTGGCTTAGACGTGTAAAGTGATATGAGTCAAGTGGAATTATCTTTGTTTCCCAAAGTATATAATGGCTTTCTATAAAATGAGGATAGAACTGATATGGAGGAGTCCTCTTACAAATCATTCGTTTAATTTTGATTAGAGACATGAGGGGACCTTTATCTCAGATCCGAGTGAGTCTAGTCACTTCACTTGGTGCAGGTCAAATTATCTTTCTAACTGGAATTGGTGCTGTTGAGAACAAGGTGAGATGTTACATGAAAAAAGTAGCGTCCCTTTGTGTTAATCTTTATGACAGTAACCTGCTCTTAACTTATTCAGTCCATGCCACTTTTTCTATCCTGTGCAGTCTACCTGTGTTACAGTAGCAGCTTTAGTGCAGTATCTCCTGATGGCCGCTTTCTGCTGGATGCTTGTCGAAGGAATTTATCTATACATGTTCGTTGTAAAAGTTTTCAACGTCAACGACAAGATGAAGGTGTCACATGGATTTTCATGGGGTAAAAATGAATTTAAAACTTGTCATACTCTCATTGATAATCGTTTAAAAGAAAAACAGAACATATATAACTACCATTACCATCATCATCACCTTCATCACTACCATCATCATCATCACAGCCTTGTAGCTTGACATTGTAATCACTTCGAGTTTCAAATGCACAGGTCTACCCGCCCTCGTCGTTTCCATATCGCTGGGCATTGCAGCAGGAAGCGAACAGGGGATTAAAAGCTATGTCAGTGAAAAACTGTGAGAAGTGACGACTTTTTTCTTCTGATCCATGAGCTCTCTGTCACGAATCCTCGTTTTCTGCCTTTTCGTCTGTTTGTTTTATTTTGTTATTTCTCTTGTCATCTTTTCTTGTAAGCAAACCGGGCATAGAAGGTACTATGTACGTGCATGTACACAAAATAGATCATTGATTGATAATTTATCAAAGTTTCCAATACCTAATTTACTTCAGCTGCTGGATTTCATCTACTAACGGGATGATCTGGATATTTATTGTCTTCGTCGTGCTGATTGAGTTGGTAAGTTGAATTCTTAAGGTTTATTTCGCTTTCAAATTTTGTTTTCAGTTATCGTCGGTATCGCGACCATTTTTTCTTACTACTAACCTCCTAATCTTATTCACTATATTCAATAGTATTCCACGAAATATAAAGTGTATTTTCATGGGGAGACGTCATTGTTATAAGATGTCGAAAGCGGTTAACTTGCCGGAAGGCAGTTTACGAAGTCCTGGTTCGAAACTTTATCGGTTAATTGTTTGTGTTGTTAGTCGAGGCATTTTGCGTATACATGTTTTTGATTTAGTTTGATAAGTGTATATATATATAAACGAATAAACAAGGAATAAAGTTGTTTCACTTATCCTTGGAGTGCTCGATGCAGAAATGTGCAGAGCAAAATACAAATGTGAAAGAAGAAAATTGTTACTAGTTACTCGAGTTTCACGCTCTGGGCGATAATCAGACTGAGAGTTGTCTACGAGAAGTAAACGGTTATGAATGTTTAAAATTCAAGAAAGGTTAGAAGTCGTCACGCGCGCTTATTCTGATTGGATGCTGTGAAAAACTTAAAAACTTGTTTTCGTGGCGGCATTTGGTTACAAGTTCCGATTTCTTATTTGAGAGAGAGGCATTTTGAGCGGTCAAGATGCAAAGTTTTTCAGCCAAACATAGGTTGCAACGAGATGGTTTGCCTTTGTATGCTCTTGCCCTTTTAATGATGCACCAGTTGATCTTGTAGTCATTGCCTCGCTCCTTTAAGTCCCAAATGTGTTTTGAAAGTACAGTGTCATGTGAGTATTTTCGGTTTTTGAAAGAGAGTTTGTGGTTGTTGTATCTTGTTTTGAATGCGTGTTCTGTCATTCTAATGTAGTTCCCTGCGTTACCAGAAGTTGTTGTGACAGTTGCTTCGTAGATGATGTTTCCGGTGAGGCACGCGCCGTCAAGAGGGCAAACGTTTTTGTTTCTGCAGTTGCATTTCTTTTCGCTGGATACCTCGTCGTTTTCATTTAGGATTTTCTGATTGTGGCTTTTGATTATATTAGCCATGTTTGTAGTGCAGCTGTAGCTGACCTTCAGGTTGTCTTTCTTGAATATTTTATGGAGCTTGTGTGACTTTGGGAAATGCTTATCAATCAGGCGGAAGAATGATTTAGCGATGTTTGATCAGACATTCTGACCAGTGTACGGTGGGTTAAACCAAATTATTTTTTTTGCTCTTTTTCGGGATTTTTTTCTTACTTGGGCCTTGACATAATGGATCCGTTCGTGGTACCCACTAGATTTCAGGGCATTGTTGTATAACTGCGAGGATTTATTGAACTCGTCTTGGTCGCAGGATAAGCCCGATATTCTGGTGCTGGGATTTGCCTAATTGTAGAAGGGGGATGATTGGATTTGGCGTTGATGTACAGCGGATCGTTGTCGGGTTTCCTGAAAGGGTAATACTTTCCATTTGTCAGATTTAGCGTGACATCCAGGTAATCGACCACCTTGAGATTGCTTAGCACCGTAATCTTCAATCCAAGGTCTCCGACTAGCTTAGTAAAACCCTTTCTTGCCATGTCGCCGGTTCTTGCGTTCATGTTCTTGAAGATTGCTAAACCGTCGTCTCTGTACAAGCCGATTTCCCCTTCTGGGAATTTTGATGATAATTTGTGCAGGTAACCGTTTACTTCTCGTAGACAACTCTCAGTCTGATGATCGCCTAGAGCGTGAATCTCGAGTAACTAGTAATAATTTCCTTCTTTCACATTTGTATTTTGCTCTGGACATTTCTGCATCGAGCACTCCAAGGATAAGTGAAACAACTTTATTTCTTGTTTATTCGTTTATGTATATATATATATATATATATATATAATTATTACGAACGGGTTCGAGACTTCAGAGGTAGTTCATCGTTTTATTACGAGAGCTCTGTTTCGTATGGTCGAAAATGACCACACTCAGCAGGTAATTTCAACGATCGACCGTTAACTTGCAATTACTGGCTATTGTACAAAAACAAGGGCAACAAATCTGACTGTGGCAACTACCGGGGCATATCACTCCTGTCTATTGCCGGTAAGATCCTGGCGCGCTCATCCTGAATCGCCTGATCTTCAACATCTCTGAGCACAACCTACCAGAAGCCCAGTGTGGATTCCGTCCAGGCCGCAGCACAACTCAGGACATGATCTTTGCGGTCCGGCAAGTACAGGAGAAGTGCAGGGAACAGAATATGGATCTGTATGCAGTATATGTCGACCTGACCAAGGCGTTTGACACTGTCAACAGAGCTGCAATGTGGACAGCTCTTCAAAAACTTGGTTGCCCCAGGAAGTTTGTGACCCTGATCCGTCTATCTCATGACAGCATGACGGGTCTAGTGCTTTCTGGAGGTGAGGCGACTGAACCCTTTGAGATTACCAACGGTGTGAAACAGGGATGTGTCCTTGCCCCAGTACTGTTTAACCTCTTCATCGCCTGCGTTCTCAGCCACGCTGTCAAAGACATCGAGGACGGAGTATACATAAGGTACATACTGGACGGATCTCTCTTTGACCTTCGACGCCTCAATGCTAAAACCAAGACAATTGAGAAACTGATCCTAGAGGCCCTCTTTGCCGACGACTGTGCCCTCATGGCTCATACAGAATCCACCCTCCAGCTCACTGTCGACAAGTTTGCTGAAGCATCCCGCCTGTCTGGCCTCGCCATTAGCCTGGGAAAAACAGAAGTCCTGTTACAGCCCAGTCCTCTCGCAATAGACCACCGCCCATCTATCTCTATCGAGGGAACGGAACTGAGGACTGTAGAGGAATTCAAATACCTCGGCAGTTTCATTTCCAGCGACGGCTCCCTTGACAAAGAGATTAACGCCAGGATCTGTAAGGCAAGCCAAGCCCTGAGCAGACTGCGAGCTCGTGTGCTGAACCAACACAACATCCAGCAGTCTACCAAGCTCAGGGTCTACAAGACAGTTGTCCTCACCAGTCTCCTCTATGGTTGTGAGACCTGGACCCTATACAGAAGACACATCAAACTGCTGGAGCGCTTCCACATGCGGAGCTTGCGCTCAATCCTGGGCATCAAATGGCAGGACATGATCACAAACCTTGAGGTCTTGGACCGTGCAGAAACCACCAGCATTGAGGCTATGATTCTCAAAGCCCAGCTCAGATGGACGGGGCATATCATCCGAATGGACAGTGACAGAATCCAAAAGCAACTCCTCTACGGAGTGCTCAATAAGGGAAAGAGAAAGCAAGGCAGGCCACTGAAACGCTTTAAAGTCTGCATCAAGGTCAACATCGCCTACACTGGCATCGCAACAAAGCAGCTTGAGGAGTGTGCACAGGATCGCACTGGATGGCGTGCATTGACACGCGAAGCAACAAACGCCTTCGAAGCACACCGGCGAGCCAATGTCACTAAGGCTCGCGCTAAAAGGAAGGCAGCAGCAGAGACACCCAAACCTCCAGGCCAGTTTCCCTGCTCCCACTGTGGACGTGTTTGCCGTTCCCGCCTTGGACTCTTCAGTCATCAACGAACCCACCAACGCACATAGACGTCATCATCGAGACCGATGGACCACCAATAGAATAGACTGGCTATAAAAGCTGGAGTACGGTTGCTTCTAGAGATATAAAAACAACGCTACTTATCCATATAAGTCAGGTGACTGGTAGGCATAATTTCGGAGATTGTTACTTGATTATGAAGTTTTTAAGGAGGTATCTGTTTCTATGGGGACATGAACTTGCTAGCTCATTTCGCTTGTTTAGACTGCAAAGTTCCTTTTTTACATATAATCGTGAATTTTTCAGAGACACAAATTACATTTCTTAGTGATGTTGCTGTACGGTTTCCATTGTTTGATGATTTTCCACGCTAGCTTGGAAGGTTTGTTATTGTCCTTCAGTATCCATATGTGTTTAGATAATTCAGTCTCGTGTCTCTTGTTTTGGTGTCGGAAGGAAGCTGTGTGGTTTCTGTACCGTTCTTTAAAGTTTGTCGCGAGTCCTACGTATGAATCTGTTGACGTTTCAGTTGTGACTGTTGCTTGGTAGACTACGTTTGATGTGAGGCATTTTCCCTCTGGGGGCATTGTTCTTTTTTCCGGCAGTTACATTCTTTGTCTAGTGTTTGTGGTGAATTTTGTGACTGGTTGTAATCTGATAGTAGCTTTTTGTTGTGTGACGCGATGATTGTTTTGACGTTAGGCATGCAGGAGTAGCTTATCCTTAGTGTGTGGCGATTGAAGATTAAAAATTGCGAGGATGGACAACTTCTGACGTAAAAAATATAAAAACTTTTAATAAAAAACGTTTCGGTCAGAGACCTTCCTCAGTTATTTACAACTTTTGAAATAAAAAAAGAGCATTAAGTAGGATCGAAGTGCTAATGATTACGTAATTACAGAGAACGACTAATGAACTGGTGCTAGTTAAAAGATAACCAATTGCAAAGAGGCAATGCGGCAAGCATTAAAAAAGGGAAGGCCTACTTTTAACTACAACTGTAAACCGTAACAAAATCCCAAAACAGGGCCTTTGGAGCCCGAAAGGGCAAATTAGCAACAAAATCCCTGGAGGGGCCCTTAAATGATACTAATCGTAAGAATATCCCATGGTAGGGCCTCTGAGTCCAATCCACACCTAAAGGGCCGACAAAATCCAAGAAAAAGGCTTTTGAACGATCAATTAGTAGCGCCTAATATAAGATGGAAAATTAATTATAGCAAATTCTATTTTTCGAATGAAATTCCTTTCTTTTATTCAAACCATGGGGTGCCAAAGAGAACAACTGAGCACTCCAATAAGCCTCTTTTGTGATTAAAAGCCTATCGATCTCTACAGAGCCACCAGGGGCCTGTACCTGATCAATGCATTGGAACGAAAAATCGTCCAGGGTGTGTGGGGTTTTGTTCAAGTATATCGCTACTTCACAAGTTGTTTTGTTTGTGAGCATAGCAGATTTGGGATTTCGAAATCTCACTTTAAAGTCGGTAGTAGTAGATCTCACGTATTGCAGGCGACATTTCTTACAGGAAGCCAAGTAAATCACATTTTTAGAGTCACAGGAAAGTCTAGAGTGAATGGTGTAATTTTTGTCCGTCTGAAAGTTGAGAAATGATTTAGATTCAACAAAGAAACTCTGACAGATTGCATCTTTTCCTATCGCATTTAAAGCAGCCATTGTTATAAGGAATGGTTTGTCTCTCGCTGGCAGTTTAAAAACGAGATGGTGCTAACAATTCTTTGAGATTTTTCGATCGACGTAAAGATTGTATGATAGAACTTCGAGGAAAAAGTTCCTTCAATTTGGGGTTAGATCGCAGAATAAACAAATGCTTTCTGATTATGGCAGGGGTCGCACTTTGGCCTTATTTTTTTTTATGTCGCGTCATAAGTTGTCCTACAAATATGTCGCGACATTTACACCACGGGAGTCATGGAGGTCGCACTTGTGCGAGTTTGACTAATGGTCGTGGGTCGTGGGTCGTGAGTAGAAGTCGTGGGTCGTGGGTGTGGGTGTGGGTAAAAGTCGTGGGTGTGATTAATACTTAACAATAACAATAATCATTTAAAATATTAGTTATAATAATACATAAATATTATACAACCCTTGTCATTGTATCAGCTCGGTTTAGTGAGCCTAATATTTCACAGATTTCATCCAACAGAATTACTTCATTTCACCCAAAAAGAAAGTGAAACCAAAGACAAAGCCATTATTTGCAGGATGATGTAATCTCTTAAAATAAGGGTCATTCCAAAGAGTTTGAGGAGTTTTTTTCAGGTCAAACGCTTGATCAACACATAAAAAATAATCTTACACTGAAAAGAGAGAAGTGTTAAACTTAAAAGAACAACGTTTTCAGAACATGAAAGAAGCCTCGAGGATTAGAAACACAGCTATTGGCCGTGTTCTTGAATTGTAATTAAATTGTGCTCTCAGTGCCGGTTAAAAATAAATGAAGTTTCAAAAGTAGAAGTATATCCATCTGCTGGTTAGGGAAAATAAAGCTTGTGTTGATCAATGACATTCAGACAAAGAGCCGAATGCTTCATCTCCGTATCGTGTACCATCTACCCCGCATCTATGAAAAAAAATTAAGTGAAACAGCGAACTGTTGCAAGATAAGCCGATATATAGATAGCAACGTTGCAACGTTAGTTGCAGGTCTGGAGATGTTGGCTCCAAGGTTTTTCAAAGGCACGAAAATATAAAACCTCTGGTATCCAGTATGCGGTACAATTGACAACCGGAAATCGCAAGCCAATGTTAAATTGGTCACGACAACTGGCATCAGCGACAAGAAATTAAACGAAGAACCAATTAGTACAGTCTTAAAATTTTTCTTCGTCCATTTAACTGGCCAGGTCCTTTTCTAAATCATAAAATAAAGTAGATATGAAGAATTATTGAAATAAGTAAATTAATAAATAAAGAGGTTCTAATATTTGAGTCAGTTTGCTAGACATAACGTCTCGTAGTCACGTTCGACGCACTAAAAACTACTATAAAACGAATACAAGAATTGTAAAAACGTGTAAAATGGTATATAAAAAGTCACTTGTAAAAATGTAGCGGAATTCCAAATCGATTTCGATCAATTACGATCCTCATCAGTAGTACTCCGCCATGTTTAAAATACTCATAAATAATTGTTCATATAAGTGACTCTGAAATGTCCACACTTCTTCCAGGCTTCATGTAAGCGGTCATGATGTATCAATCACAGCTCGTGGGATTTGAAAAAAGTTCCATTCGTTCTTGGAGTTCATAAGCGAGTCTTCGTTCACATTATTTATCCTCACTCCTTCAGTTATTTGTCTCAGCATCGCGTCATTGTGATAAACCCCCGTCACATCCATTCGGAACTGCTTTACCTCTCTATTGTGTTTCTCTTTACAGTGTTTCCACAATGCAGATCGTTCTTCCTTATTGTTAAGTGATTTCGTATGCTCTTTCCCTCTGGTATACGCGCTCCTGGCTGTTTCCCCTACGTATACGCTGTTACACTGGATACACTTAATCTCATACGTCACACTTTCTCAATGACGATGCTGAGACAAATAACTGAAGGAGTGAGGATAAATAATGTGAACGAAGACTCGCTTATGAACTCCAAGAACGAATGGAACTTTTTTCAAATCCCACGAGCTGTGATTGATACATCATGACCGCTTACATGAAGCCTGGAAGAAGTGTGGACATTTCAGAGTCACTTATATGAACAATTATTTATGAGTATTTTAAACATGGCGGAGTACTACTGATGAGGATCGTAATTGATCGAAATCGATTTGGAATTCCGCTACATTTTTACAAGTGACTTTTTATATACCATTTTACACGTTTTTACAATTCTTGTATTCGTTTTATAGTAGTTTTTAGTGCGTCGAACGTGACTACGAGACGTTATGTCTAGCAAACTGACTCAATTATCGAACACGTTCCTGGCCTCGGCCCACAAAATTTCATCACGAGGTTCTAATAATTTCAATTTTTAAACGGTTCATTTCTTATCTGACAAAAACCAGACTCTGCAGAGTTGCGAAATGCGACGTACTCAAGAAACATACGTTTCATTGTTCGTCGAGAAGTTTTGCATTACTTCACGGTAGCTAATGACAGTCGTGTTTCATGTCTTGTTTTGAGACGCTTACAGGATGAATTTTTGGAAAAGAAGAATAACAACGGTTCAAGTCACGTTTCGCGGAAAAAGCCAGTCATTTCGCAATTCCCATGAAGAATAGGCGATTAAACGTTCACGGCGTGGCGATATAACCAAATCACATTTAAAACCAGCCAAAGGGCCCTTCAGGACACAGGCAGCCCAAGCTCACTACGAGAAAAGCGGACGTGACTCTTACCGTGTTGCGTAACGTTTTATATTTAGAAAGGTTTGTATGGGATGTTATCGGTTTGCCTTAAAAGAGAGAAAAAAATGTCTTGTTTTGAAATATAATGGGCTCACTTTATTGCCTTGTTGTTTTCTTTGTTGATTCCGAACGTCTCAGGCCATTTTGAAGCGTTTTCGGCGAGTTAGCGCTATGTTGGTGTTCAACTGCTAAAAGAAAGACAAGGCCGGAAACCTATTTTAGAAGCGTCCGTCGCCCGAAGCGAATAATTCCGCCAAAAAATTTCCACCAGTCTCGATTCCTCCAGAAAATCAAAGCAGAGATGTTGCAGTTCCATTTTCCATTCACTCGATTCACAATTCCTCCCCCAGATCTTTCACTAGCGATACTTTTATCTCCAGATCGATAGGCTTTCCCATTTCGAATTTGGCTGGTTGAAACGACCACTGTCCCTTCGCCGATCGCACAGTATGTTGGGTAACAAAAATAAGCCCGGCGAGGGTAGCCAGCGGCCTGCAGTCCAAAAACAAACCCGTTAGCTCCCCTGGACCCCTCGAGAGGTTTTGTCAAGACCGCATTGTTTTGATCGACCAATCAACATCGAATGAAAATGTGTTTACTAATTTAAATATCTCAGTGGAAACCCGAGATCGATCGCCATGTGCACGTTCCTGAGTGTCAAGCTATGAACGAAACCTGCGGCGAAATTCCAGGGGAGCTAACGGGTTTGTTTTTGGACTGCAGGCCGCTGGCTACCCTCGCCGGGCTTATTTTTGTTACCCAACATACTGTGCGATCGGCGAAGGGACAGTGGTCGTTTCAACCAGCCAAATTCGAAATGGGAAAGCCTATCGATCTGGAGATAAAAGTATCGCTAGTGAAAGATCTGGGGGAGGAATTGTGAATCGAGTGAATGGAAAATGGAACTGCAACATCTCTGCTTTGATTTTCTGGAGGAATCGAGACTGGTGGAAATTTTTTGGCGGAATTATTCGCTTCGGGCGACGGACGCTTCTAAAATAGGTTTCCGGCCTTGTCTTTCTTTTAGCAGTTGAACACCAACATAGCGCTAACTCGCCGAAAACGCTTCAAAATGGCCTGAGACGTTCGGAATCAACAAAGAAAACAACAAGGCAATAAAGTGAGCCCATTATATTTCAAAACAAGACATTTTTTTCTCTCTTTTAAGGCAAACCGATAACATCCCATACAAACCTTTCTAAATATAAAACGTTACGCAACACGGTAAGAGTCACGTCCGCTTTTCTCGTAGTGAGCTTGGGCTGCCTGTGTTCAGGATTACGAAAAAACCCTTTTCCCCTAAAAAAATAACAGTAACTGATTATTAGTAGTGGTACTATTAACATTATTAAATATGAGCTCTTAACCAGTAATTGTTATGTATTACCCACATCCACGACTTTTACCCACACCCACACCCAAGACCCACGACTTGTACCCACGACCCACGACCCACGACCATTAGTCAAACTCCACTTGTGCGACATACATGATATTTGCAACCAGACTGTCAACTCTTAATATTTCACACGTGAAAAGAGCACCAAATAAAACTTTGTAGACATGAAGCTGGTGCTAGTTTGGTGCGAGCCAAAGGGTGAAAAGAAGCCATTCCCATTTTGAGAATAATCAGGTGAATAGTGCAAATTGGTATGGGTTGAAATTCGCCATGGGGACCATATAAAACGTGTGTCGAGAAAACCTGTGACTAAAATATTGAACCGATAGCTAGCTGTGCACACGTGTTGTCTTTGCAGAATTGCGAAAATCCCAAATTTTTGCTAGTATTTCAGATTTGATCGACGGTGCGACAGAAGAAAAACAAAAATTGTTATTTTAAGGCGATAAGACGAGATATGGCCTGCCTCGAGGCAGGACATCGGCCTTTTTGATCTTTAGGTCCTTCGGACTTATGTTTGGTTGCTACTAATTGATCGTTCAAAAGCCTTTTTCTTGGATTTTGTCGGCCCTTTAGGTGTGGATTGGACTCAGAGGCCCTACCATGGGATATTATTACGATTAGTATCACTTAAGGGCCCCTCCAGGGATTTTGTCGCTAATTTGCCCTTTCGGGCTCCAAAGGCCCTGTTTTGGGATTCTGTTACGGTTTACAGTTGTAGTTAAAAGTAGGCCTTCCCCTTTTTAATGCTTGCCGCATTGCCTCTTTGCAATTGGTTATCTTTTTATTGGCACCAGTTCATTAGTCGTTCTCTGTAATTACGTAATCATTAGCACTTCGATCCTATTTAATGCTCTTTTTTTATTTCAAAAGTTGTAAATAACTGAGGAAGGTCTCTGACCGAAACGTTTTTTATTAAAAGTTTTTATATTTTTTACGTCAGAAGTTGTCCATCCTCGCAATTTTTAATCTTCAATCGCCACACACTAAGGATAAGCTACTCCTGCATGCCTAACGTCAAAACAATCATCGCGTCACACAACAAACACTAGACAAAGAATGTAACTTGGTGGGTTCGTTGATGACTGAGGAGTCCAAGGCGGGAACGGCATGTAATAAGTCTGAGCGGGTTACCCGTTTTGTGTGCTTTGACGTTTCCAAATGCAACTCCTGGTCTCGCTTCTTTATTTAAAACCCATTTGGCTACTTCCGGAGAAATCTCACCTATTCCTAGCCATTTGGAGCACCAACTCTCTACTCATGCCAAATGTTTAGAGGTTGGGTCTGATTGCAATGCTTCATAATGCAACTGATTGTTAAGCTGACCAAACATCAATTCATTTTCCATCTTATAGTAATTAATTTTCCGTCTTATATTAGGCGCTACTAATTGATCGTTTAAAGGCCCTTTTCTTGGATTTTGTCGGCCCTTTAAGGGCCACTCCAGGGATTTTGTTGCTAATTTGCCCTTTCGCAATTTTTAAACTTTCTACGTTCGTGTTTGCTGTGAGGTTTGGACTGCGAATCTTTATTGATTCTTCTGGCGTGGTGTACCTTTGTTTGCCTGAGAGTTCCACTAACGACTTGCGATATATCTAATTTTGCATGTTGCATGTTTCGGCGAGGCAGTTGTTCTCGCTTCCTCCTTAATTTACAAGGCTAAAGTCACCACAAACAAAGACCAAACGGGCAAAAACTACATCGGCCTAACAGAAAATTCTTTTAAACAAAGATACACGCAGCATTCCCTCTCATTCCGAAAGAAATGCTAACAGCACCGAGCTATCCAAATACATTTGAGAACTTAGGAGCACCAACACTCCCTACTCCATTCATTGGTCGACATATCCACAAAGCCGCATCTTACAAAGGAAATTCAAGAACATACAACCGCTGCCTTGCCGAAAAATTCCTCATTATCACCGCGGACAAATCCACTTCATTAAAAAAACGATCAGAACTAATTTCCAAGTGCCGCCATGAAAACAAGTTCTACTTGCGAAACCACTAGAAACAGTCCTTTTGTCTTCTTAATTAGTTCCTATTATTTTAACTATACTTTCTATTTATAAATTGATTTTATAGCACGGTATGTTTTCCATCGATAATAAACCGTCTGACGATCGCAGCGCAAGCTGCGTGTAACTCAGAGTAATGGTGAAACGATCTTCCTGTCATTAATATATAACCGCTATTGAAACGCTCTGCAACCCGCATCGAGCACTTTTTCACAGCCACGACTTCTCCTAGCCTGTTTAAATATATATATATATATAACTAAAAATTAAAACTTCGCACTAAAACTTCGCACTACAGATCTGTTTCGATTCCTTTCGAAACAGATCAGTAGTGCGAAGTTTTAGTGCGAAGTTTTAATTTTTATTTTCCTAAATAATTGTTTACAAAGCTCCATGATTGTAGAGCACCCTCAGATTCAAGGATAAGGTTTTTTACGTTTATATATATATATAAACAAACTGTAAACTTCTGTGTCGAATAAAGATACTGAAATAAATGAAAAACGAAAGTCCTCTTTTTCTTTTTCTTTCTCTTTGCTTTTGCGCTACGCGTTTCACCGCTGTTGCGGCTCTTCAGGCATAGCAAAGTGCTATATATATATCTATATCTATATATTTTTTTCAGTTAAACACAATGCTACTAGGGCGAGTTATCAAGGAAATGACAACCATGCAGCATGCAAAAGACAAACACAGCGAACAAATAAGGTTAGTATTTCAGTAGCGCCAGTGGAAGATAAATCACGGTAAGCCATTCGCATTTTTCTTTGCTTCCTTGTACGAGTAATGCCTACTTGCAACAAAAATAAAATCAACCTATCTTCTTGGTTTTTTTTTCATGACTTTATAGGCTTGGTGTCAGGGCATGCATGGTGATGATTCCTTTGCTAGGGATCACGTGGCTATTTGGTCTTCTGTTGCCCTTGCACAAAGCGGTGGCCTACATTTTCGCACTTTTCAACTCCACTCAGGTAAACTAAACACAGCTTATTTAAAATGAATACCGTTCAACATGAGGTAGCTAACTGAGTTACTTCTGTTTTAATAGATCTCTACTCATATTAGAGCAGAAGTTCATCGCTGCCTATTATGAATTCTCAGGTCTCTCTGATACTCAACTATCTTTTAAAGCGAACGTTCTGTCCCATTAACAAATGCTCGGAAAATAGACCCTCCACGACTACTAGGCTATTAACAGTTAGAGCGTGAGAGAAAAAAAAAAAGAAACATATCATCAGGATTCTGATTTTGTATATAAAAATACCGATTACTCTTTACAATGAAAGGAAAAAGTGAAATGAATTTTTCCGGAATAATAATAATAAAAAAAGTTCATAAAACCAATTTCACGATTGTGAACCTGCAATGATGACGGTTTTCTTCATCTTATAAAATTGATCTTACAATATTGATCTTATAATATTAGTAGTATCATTGTCAAGCAGATTGTCGTGTTTAGTAGTTTACCAGGTGGTAAACTTAGTGTAAAGCAACCTGACAAAAGAGAGAACTTTTGATTAATACCAGTAATTTGGACATTTTGCTGCCCATGGAATTAGATATTAAGGGAGCTGGGGGTATAGGGCGTGGATGAAATCTCTCTGCGTCTACACAGGTAATAAAAAAAAGTTATACGACAGGCGTTAACTTGATATCCCACTTAATGGTTTAACAGGGCTTCCTAATATTTCTCCTTCACTGCGTAAGAAACTCAGAGGTATGTTATTCAATGTTGTTCTAAGCTCTCTTTGTACCCTTCATCAGATTTCTTCCGACTAGGATTCCACTTTGAAATAAGAATTTTAATTCGATAGTTGTATCGATCCAATTCAAAGCACGATCAGTTTTAGCTTCCTTGTAATCGTTTTGATTTCAACTTATTCTTGCAGATTAGATCTCGCTTTGAAAGAAGGATCAATAGGGTCACCCCAATCGTTGATGAGGGAACAAGCATTAAGCGAGCCTCCCGAGGGAATGATACTGACGGGAGAATCTTTTTTCCAAGGAATATTCATGTCGAGCCTCGCAATAACAATGAAAGTGGTACTGAAGTCTCTGAGATCTGAGTCGCCATCGTAGTCTTTTCCCACAGTCTTGCTAGATCTGTGTATTATATCTTAAATTAAATTCGTTTAGAAAGTTTGGTACACCCCCCAAGAGCTGAATAACCTTCAGAAGCTGAGGCTCGGATAGCTTTGTATTTGATCCAAAGTATAATAAAACAACAATTCAAGTAATCATAATGAGAAGTATCCTTTTTGTCGAAAATGAGTACCGGATATAACCAAGGACAGATGGTCTAGAAATCCAAAACTGCATCCAAGAAACAAGTCCTGAGAGAAAGGGAACTACCTTGAGTATCTCAGAAGGAAAATATGTTTTCCTTTTTTTTTTTTCACATCCATTAGAACTCGTTAGGATTTAGTCACCGTGATAGAAAATCTTCCTCAGATGTTTCCTCGAACCACGTTCTCGACGAGCTCTTTTTTATTCCTTCAACTCTTATTTCTCACCCCAATCTTGGATTCAAACGTAGCCAACTTTCATTTATCACGGAAGCTCATTGGCAAGCAACTCTATCTTTTTCGCTTTGATTTATTCGTCAGTAAAAGCAACACTTTAACATTACATCTATTAATCATTTTATTAATTTTCCCTTTATTCCTCCATTTATTTATCTACTTATCATCGTTATTCCTTCATAAGAAACCATAAGGCACTTTGATTATATCTCCATTTCTAGAAAAGAAAGTGAACTTTGTACGAACAGGTTAGGCTCCCTCTCATTCATCTCTTTCCAATGAAAAACATCTAATAGTATATGAAAATTAATTTTTTAAGGTGTATGTAATTATATTCAGGCATCAATACATAATTTGTTTCTAATGTCTACTAATTTTGAACTGCGACAAAGTGATTTCAATTCCTGATCCACTACACAAAATTAAGAGCAAATGTGCCCAAAACTCGAACGTTTTCAAAAAATGGCGGCAACAGCCAAAAATCAATTCGGCTCATATTCTCGAGTTAGGTTGGCCTAAGAGTGAAACAAACCACTGCACGCTTTGGCTGAATATCGATTTATTTTCGAGAAAATCGATAACAACTGAATTCCGCCAAAATGTGACTTTTGAGGCTCAAAATTTCAGACGCATCTCGGAGCGTCGCGTCACAACATGAAAAAACCTGGATTGTTTAAAAGTACCAAATCTTGAAAAAAAACAACAAAACATGTTGATTGCAGTTTAAGCAATTCTTGACCATTCATTTACACAATCTAATTGAATTTATCCGACCTACTTCCAACAAGATTAAAAATAGGTCAAAAGTAGCCCGTGATTTAGCTATGTGCTTTACAAAATAATTAACCGGAAATCTGGGTTTCGGAAGGCAGAAGATAGTTCTTTTGGATCTCCAAAGGATTTTTAGGGTGAATGATTCTTGGTGATTTAATCAATTTTTTGAAGTTGGATAAAATGCGCCGATTCGACGGTGTCATCAATTAGTCGAAAATGTACACATACTTACGGAAACTCAATTTTTTCGCATTTTACGTCTGTTGCATCTCCCTCACAATAGCGATATTACTTGGAAAGATAGTCAAAGTCTCTTTATGATTGTTCACAAGGCGTATCTCGGGGTTTTTGATTGAGGTTTCTATATTACCATTTCGTTGAAAAAGAGGCTGTAAATACTTTGCGTAAGAGATCACGAAATATTTCGTGATTAAATTTATCACAACTAAATGTATCATGGTATTTATAATGGTAATTGAACTGGGTGGAGTGCAATATGGGCTGAAATGATACGCGTGATTTCAAAATCGAACGAGCGTGCAGCGTGAGTTGGATTTGAAATCACAAGTAGGATTTCAGACCAAAATTGCACGACACAAGGTTCAATTACCACTTTATTACATCCATTTTGAACTCGCCCGAATACAGGACTTGGTCAATTCAAATATTTTATTGATGCAGTACTGAGCCGGTTTTTAAATAAAAAGAGGAACCAGAAATGCTTTTACATCTTATTTTGTATGCAAAACAGAAAGACTTTGACGTCATGTGTCAAAAACTCAGTCAAGCGTAAAATGATGCGATTTAGAGCAAAACATGGTGCAATTCATGAATAAATCGCAGCAATTAGAGCCAATCAGATTACAGGGACCACCAGTGATTTCAAAATGGATGTAGTAAATCATGGTATTTTATCATGGTATGACAAATACAACATTTGTGAAATCGCGTGCCAGACCAAGTTGTCAAAGTTTTCCGTTGGGATCCTATGGGAGATCTGCACCGTGCTTAAACTAGACGTTTCTTTAATAACCAGCAAGCGGAAGCAGCCCTATATAGCTATTTTGCAAGAATTGGTTGAAAGTTGTGGTTGTAAAAGTATGGACTAAATATCTAATGCAAACCTTGAACTCCCTGTCTGCGGAAAGACCCGCGCCCTGTCGGCAAATCCAACGGATTACTAACGTACCTTGCTGATCCGCTATAGCTAAACAGGAAAGTGATTTTTTAGGCCGTCTATAAGAAGAAGTCAATTAATTCTTAAATTTAATTAACCTGGAAGGACAGATTAAGCACAACATGGGTTTGTTTACTCTTTTTTTGCCAGCAAAATATAGATATTAGCTTTTACGCAGTGGGTGTGAAAATTGCGTGTTCTGATCAGGCAACAGGCCTATCATATGTCTGTACGCATCATCTCCACTTTATAATATATCGCCATGTAATTCATTGATGGCTTTGAACCCGACCGTATTTGACGGGGATAAATGACTCCTTACTTGGCTAGCTCCTTCGACAAGAGTACCAAATAACTTACTAGTTGAGTTGATTCTTTGAAAGCCACTGTTTCAAATATACAATATCAGTACAGTTAACGCTCGGTGATCATGTATTTTACTTTAAGTCCTAAGGCATACCGACCCGCACCCGAGTCTGCTGTATCAGTTGGTGCAGTGATTACTCTGGGCTTTTCTTGAGTTTCGAGATACGCAGAATGAATGGTTTTAGTGCCAGACGTGAGCTTTGGGACCGCTGCCACTAATATAGGAATGTAAATATGAAAACGCAATAGTTGGGTCGTAGTCTTGCTAGCAACACGAGCCTGAGCTTAACAAGACATGGTAGGCTCTGGGAAAGAGAAAGTGTAAATATAAATGTGTTGAACGTTGGCTAATCCAAAATTTTCAGTAAAGGTCGTGGTTTTCCAGTTTTAACTCTAATACAGCTTCTTTGAAATAAGCAAATATTCCAACACTGCATTTTTTCTCTAACTGCACATCTGAAGTGATGGTGTAGAAATGTGTAGAAATTAATTGTAAGAGAAACTTGATGGAATGATGGGAAGGGGGAGGGCTTAAACTTTTTGTGTTCTTTTACTTTTGCCGCTCGGACCACCTAGCTCAAGTGCACACTGCTTTAACTCAATATCATTTTTTTTTAATCATATGATAACTTTTTTTCCAGTTGAACGCATTGCTACTGGGGTGAGTTATCAACAAAATGACAATCATGAAGCATGCGCAAGACCAACACAGTGAAAAAATAAGTTGGGTGTTTTAGCGGCGCCAGAGGGAGATAAGTGTAAGCCTTTCGCCTCTTGCTTTGCTCCCTTGTACGAATAATGCCGACTTAGAACAAAAGTAAAAGCAAGCTATCTTGATTTTCCATGATTTTATCGCCTCCCTCTTTTACTTTAGTTAGCGTTACAAACGTCACAGAAGGAAAGGAACGATCGAATTTTGTTCACCGTCATATTGCATCCTCACAATCATGCAGTTGAATACGTCACTCTTAAAAGCTTTACTGGTACTCTTTTTGAAACCCCCACTAAATTTATAGTAATGAGGCAAGAAAAATAAAGGCAAATTTTGGTCAGAAGTTTAATACAAATTGACGATTGACCCGGAAATTTCCAATGCGCGCGTGCCCTACGCAAACCATGTCCTTTCATTCATAAAATGGAGAAAATATCGAAACTTAAGCGATCCGTTGAGAATACTGATCATTCCACATGCACCTCTGCCATTGTCATATATTGCATGAATTGTAATCATCGCCAAAGGTTATACACTGGGGAAAAAAAGAAAGACGAACAAGCGACCGATTTTTAAGTAAGTAAGTAAAACCTTTATTTAGACACGATAAGTATTGAAGCTGTGCAGCTTGCGAGGTCGTGCATAAAATAAAAAGATACATAAACAATAGTTGTAATATAGTGTAAAATAAGACATGTATAAACATGAGATAATGTTTATATTAATAATTGATAGTATTAACTGACTAATAAATATATAGACCCAAACATACTTCCTTTAGGGAGGAGCTATCTTTTACAGAATAAACAGAGAAGTCAATAACTCTGACCAAAGGAAGCTTTTTAATTATCTCGGAGAAAATTTTGACACTATGCGCGCTACGGCACTTGATTGGCAGATAATTCCACAAAACTGAACCTCTATAAGATATGGAATACTTTTTGATATTCGATTTGAAAGGTGGGATTTCCAACTTAAGACTGTTCCGTAAATTATATGAGGTTTTGCGATTTCACAGTATGTGCTGTCATACAGGATGGGAAATCATCATCTTATAAGTTAGTTTCAAGACAGATTGCTTATAGAAAGTTCTTAGAGAGTCCCATTTAGCCCTGGTAAGGACTTCCGCTGACTGTATATCCTTAGCGAAATTGTAAATGACTCTTGCAGCCCTGCAGTGTAATCTTTCCGGTGAATCGAGGTCGTCTTGTCGGTTAGTACCTCCCCATATGAATATGCCGTACGTTACTGCAGGAATTATAACTTTAAAATACAGGTTTAAGAGATCCTGTTTAGGTTTATAAGGCTTAGTTTATTGGCAAAACTCTTCTCCAGTTCCTTTATATGAGTGGTCCAGCCATGCTTATGATCGATGGTCACACCTAGAAGTCGACTATGTGTGGCCCATTCTAAGTTGTTACTTCCGAGGTATGAGGGTATTAGAGGGCCAGTGAACGATCCTCTATAAATTAGCCTACATTCTGATTTCTTTGGGTGTGGCGTTAGCCTGTTCTTCACGCACCAGTCATACAAATCTTTTAGGGATTGATTTCACACAGGTGCCACTTCGTCTATAGTCTTCCCAATACAGTATACGGTGGCGTCGTTGGCATACATCTAAACAGATCCTGACTAGATGGACGCTACAAGATCGCTTGTGTACAAAGTAAAAAGAGTCGGCCCCAGGGCGCTCCCTTGAGGGACCCTAGAAGGCATTGAGCTTTGTCTGGATCTTGGTTTAAGACCGTATACTGTAACCTGGATGTAAGGTAGCTCGTTAACCAGTTTAATAAGGGTCCGCGTATTCCAAATTGACCTCGAAGCTTGTTTAGTAGGATACCGTGAACTACGCAATCGAAGGCTTTCTTGAAATCCATGAATGCCACGCCCACCACATAACCAGTGTCTATTAAATGTCTTCAGGTTTCCATTAAATAGACGAGCAGAAGCTCAGTGGAGTAGCCTTTGCGATATGCCCATTGATTGTCTGTTACCAGGCGATAGTTGAACACATGTTCGATAATCGCGTCATTAACACATGACTCTAAGATACTTGCTTGGTACGCTGAGGATGGAGAGAGGGCGTTAGTTTTCTCTATCCATTTCGTCGTCTTTTTTATGTAGTATCGTTAGTTTTGCTGTTTTCCATTCCAGGGGGACAACGCCTGTCTTAAAACTTGACATAAATAGGGATGCTAACGGGGGTGCAACAGTCTCTCCCAGTAGCCTGAGGAGCCTTGGGGCGACTTCATCAGGGCAATTTGTTCGTTTTTAAGTTTAGTATTTTACTTTTGACTGTGCCCTCATGAATTTTAATAACAGCTAAAGTTGGTATGTCTGTTGAATCATCCGCTGTGCCTGTACTGATATGTGGCGCCGACAGATATGTTTATTTATTTATGCAGGTAACTGTGCCGCTAGTTCTGTGCAAATCGAGGAAAAGCAAGCATTCATCATGTTGGCTTTTTCCACATCGCTAATGACTAGGCTCGCATCATCCCGTTTAAGGGCACTATTAATTTATGACATTTTGACAAATTTGTTGCGTCTTTCACGAGTCTCCAGTAAACACCTGAGGCTTTAACGTCGTTGACTTTTCTTCTGAAGAAAACCGCTTTTGCTCTCCTAACAGCAGCTGTGATCTTATTTCCTAGGTATTTATATTCGCGCCACTTTTCATTGTCGTTCGTGTTAACCGCTTCCTTGTAAAGTTTAAATCGCCTGTTCATTTTTCTCCTCATGTTGTTAGCGATCCACGGAAGTGATTGACTTCTCACTTTTACTTGTTTCGAGATTTCGAGAACACTTTCGGAAATTAGAAACATGTCAAAAGGGCATCCAAAGTCGCTAGACAATTTGAACTCCCTAATCATTCTAGGCAGCATATGGCAGTCTATGTCATTTCCCCACATCTAGGCAGTAAAGAAAAGACGCAAAATTGTAGAGAAATTTTTCATATGGACACTTTAATCCCCACGGTATCAACGAACGCTCTTCATTTAGCTGAATTATTTTTGTTTCTAACGTTACCATAATCCAAGCGATAGCGTTGTTCCGTCTTTTGTAAATAAACACAACAACCCACAAATCCTCGATCGCTCTAACAAGAAAGACACGCTCGAAAACTTAACTTTAAAGAGTCTTTATGGTGGAAAATTTAGATTACTTACTTAACTTTACTGCAATGCACTGCACATCCTGTACTGCGCATAAAACTCCCGTAGTCAGGCGTATAAGTGCACGGGCATTCCTTAAACACGATATTGTTTTTGATCAACTGACCAGTTACAGAGTAACAACTCGAAATACGTTTGAGTCGATGTCGTTTAAAATTGCGTGATTTTTTTCACAGATTGCCTATCTCAAAACATTCAGCCTCTCAATTTTTTTTGCCTTCGTTGTTTTGCCTTGTGCTTTGTGCATAAGAGTAAATGGAGTTGCATTGTACCTCAATAAGAATTATTCACCGAGAAAATGTGAGCTTTGCACTAACAGAGACATAACTCTTGGCAATATATTTTGTTTATAGAACACCTCGAATAAGCCTCACGTCCTCATCCCCCTCTTCCTTGATAACAAAAATAGTTAGATACACTTTAGACAGACAGACAAGCACCTTCATTTGATTTTGAGGCTTAGGGTGGATCTTTTTTGGTGATTAAAAGCTACTGCCATGAGAACCCTTAGCCCAAAGATGCATAAAATCGATGTTGCAAAAAAGTTGCATGAAAACAATGCTGCAAAAGGCTGCATACGATTTATGTTGACGAAAGCATAAAATTCAATTTCTAAACATTAGAAATGAAATATATTATCATCTAGAAAAATTGAATGTAACAACATCTTCGTGTAGCAGTTTAATTCCTCATTGTGCTACTGCAGAGTTAGGAGAATACGGATAAATTCTAACCTCAGCTAGTTTATTTTTGGCTTGATATCGATTTCTGAGCACGATAGTAACGAAGAAGTGCTGCAGTAGCTAAGGTTACAACCACCAAGTGGACCAGTTATATAGTAAACAGTTTCTCACTTTGATGTCGTGTGACCAGAGAAATTTTTTTGTAGTGTGACCAGTGAAATTTTTGATGTAGTGTGAAAGGAGGCCAGTCTACTGACCCCATCATCAGCCACTGTTGGATGTCTACCATTTAACCAAACAGTTGCGGAATTCTGGTTGCTGCTGCCCCTTGAAAACGATACCAGCATGTGAGTCCACTATCACAATATCCATGATAAATACTGTGGGTCTCCGGCCTAAAAGTCGTCATACTTTGATAGTTTTGACATTCTAAGGAAGGAAGAAAACGATCAATGAAATAATGTGTAGCCCAGTCTGTACTCAGACAAATAAAATGGATAGTTTATATCAAAGCTCAAATAATAATCAATGATAATAATAATAATAATAATAATAATAATAACAATAATAGTAAAGAGGGGTGCTCCAGAAACGCTCAAGAGGCGTTTCTGGAGCAGGAAAAAGAACGAAGATACCAGAAGGATGAATAGAGAGTTTCAACTAGATCCTGGAGGAGTATATGCAAGTTTCAAAGAGATAATAGAGAATCAAGGAGAGTGTGAGAGACCTAGGTATGAGAATGGGTATTAGGATAAGGGAATAATTCAAAGACTATTCACGGATGTGAATGAGGCGTTGAGTTTCTGGGAGGCTGTTTGGGAGTCAGAAGGAGGTGGAAATA
This sequence comes from Stylophora pistillata, assembly GCF_964205215.1. NCBI lineage: Eukaryota > Metazoa > Cnidaria > Anthozoa > Scleractinia > Pocilloporidae > Stylophora > Stylophora pistillata. Next base: position 21,471,455 of record NC_142521.1, on the reverse strand, counting down.
CAGAAACAGAGTGGCTAGATGAGATCAGATGAGCCGATGAGGGAGATTATCCCGGAGCTACCAGAGGGACCTTTTGAGTTATGCGCGGAGCAAGTTAAGGAAGTGATATTGAAGAAGAGGAACTGGATTGCCTCAGGCCCACACCACATTGTGAACTATTAGTGGAAGAGAGTGAATGTTGTCCATGACGGGATAGCGAGAGCAGTTCAGGCTATAACACAAGGAGACCAAGAGATTCCGTTATAGCTCGCTGAGGGAAAGTCTTCGCCGTTACCAAAACAAGGCGAGTTTACGAGCGCCAATCAGACGTCTATTACATGCCTTAATACTATCTGTAAGTGGTTCACGTCATGTGTATTGAAGCCTGTAGACAGCCAACTGGTAGATAACGATTTGATAGAGAGAGAACAGCGTTGGGCAAAACAGAATTGTGGTGGGACAATAGACAATTTACTTATTGACCGCATGGTGTGTCTTGATAGTCAGCGTGGAGTTGATCTGCTATAACTCTCAAGACAAGTCGGTGGGCGAGGATTGAAGTCTGTCGAGACAGAATATAAGGCTACGAAAATCAAGGCAGCGATGAGATTTTACCAAAACGAAAATCCAACTATCGGTCTTGTAAGGCAGTTTGAGGAGAAAGCGGAGAAGAAGGGTAGGCGTTCCTTGGTCAGAGATGCAGAAATGTATGCAGAGGAGCTGGGCATGAAATTAGATTTACAGCACCCGCTACCATCAGGGTCAACAGATGAAGGTGAGAGTATAGAGGGGAGGAAGATTGGACTGTGGGTCAATGAAGTTTGTGCTCAAGAAGCGCTGTGCGGAGAACATTCGACAACAGAGATGGCAGGGGAAGCTAGTGACGTGGTTGTGGGAGTGGAAGATGGTGCCGACGCATTCGATAGCAGGGATCAACGAGTTATATGAGCAGCTATTACCAACCAAGCGGTACCACTCCAGGAAGACCAAGACTCGGGAGGACCTAGATACCACGTGCATATTGTGCGGAGAAGCTCAAGAGTCCATGGCGCATGTGCTTGCGAGTTGTAGTGCACTTGCCCAGACAAAGTACCTTATGAGGCACAATGCAGCACTTAAGATAATTTTCTTTGAGTTGCTTAAGACTACCTTCTTATAGAAATGACCCCTCCTTGGTACTCCCCAATACAACCAAAACCAGTGTACGAGAACAACCAAGCTACAGCTCACTGGGGTGTCCCTGTATACGCGTATAATACAGAAGTAAGAGCCAACAGAGTAGATGCAAGGTTTGCAGAGAAAGGAAGCAAGATTGTCACTTTACTAGAGATGAGCTGGAAAAGACATAAAAGTACGCTACTCTATGCTGGGAGCTTAAACAGTAATACCCTGGATTCGAGCTACGTCAAGTCAACTTAATTGTAGATGTCTTAGGGGGATACTCTAAGAATGTTGGAAGCAGTGTAAGAGAATTGT
>NC_142521.1:21362500-21465000 GCF_964205215.1 Stylophora pistillata | reverse complement strand
GGACCATTTTGCGGGTTGAGAACAAAGGCAATTGAACCAGGAGGAACTTGAAGGTGTGATGTTAACCGTAGGAGGTCTACTCTATCCCCTGAAAGGCCAGGAGGTGTGGATAGCAATTCGAGAATTTCACTTCTGGACTTGGAAGAAATGACCGACGTAACGGAGGGTGGCGCGGTTATCTTATTAGCGACTGGTACGGAAATCGACTGGGTTGTATCCGTTGTAGCAGGCTTCTTTACAGTTCCTTTTGAAACCGGAGAAGTCTGGAGAGCAGCGCGTTTACGGGAGACATTGTCTGATGGTACTTGGTCAACCGATGTGCAGGTTGGAAAACGGTCCTCGCTGGCCTCAAGGTTATAATCGCACTCTTCAGACTCAACAACAACGTCATTAGGGACGGGAGCAATTGTCTCAGCTGTCACATCCTTTTCTTGAGCTACAGACGAGGGTATGTCCATCTCTACTGATGTGTCTACAGCAGGTTGAGCACCCACGGTCGCCTGACAGTTCCTAGCTAGATGTCCACCTTGACGGCATCGGAAGCATTTGCCCCTAAGGGGACACTCCGCCGACTTATGACCAACTTTATGACAAGTAGTACACTGGAGGGGTTGCCCCCTATACCAAATTTTACAGCGGACGCCACGGATAGAAATAAACGGTGAAATGACATTCCTAATAACCATTTGGACAATGCGTGACCCGGTGGACACTGAAGGCCTTCCGGGCCAAACCTGATTGCGAACAGATTTGACCGTACCATATGCGGACAAAGCTGTGCTGATGGCGTCGTTTGATCCCTCAAAGGGAAACCAAGAGACTACAACAGTAGTAAGCTGGGGAGGAGGAGGAGGGGGTTTAACCACCCTACACTCTACATCGCCCAACTTGATGACACCTAGCTCCTCAAAAAATAACTTAGCAGCATCGCCGTTCTCAGCAAAAGTGACTCTCGCAACACGGCCAGGACATGCCTGCACCGCAGCCACCCGATGGTCAGACTCACGGTCAAAAAAACCCAGCAACAAACCAACCGCTTCCGAGAAAAGTACCTCCTCAGGGAGCCCCTGACAGTCAACGTCGATGGTCCTATTAAAGGACACGACCATGCTGAAACTCGGACCCAACCCAAAGACAAGTCAGAGGGATGGGTGACCGAAACAGAGAAAAAGCAAAAAGGAAAGCAAGTTCGGATCGACCGAGAAATCCAGAAAAAGGGATGGGCGACCAAAACGGAACCAAAGAAAACAACCACTGCCAGGGAGGAAAAAGTCGCAAGTTTTCCCTCCCGGCAGGTACTCACTTATCCAACTCAGACCTCGAAAAACACCAGAACCAACTTCAAACTACAAGAGTATGAAGCAACACTTACCATGCGAGACCTGGGCCTCATCAGTGCAGTGCTGCTGCTTGGATGGGGGAGAGCCGAGACGGTCACCCCAGACGACCCAACCTTTGTGGTATCGTCTAAGCCATGCCAGAGTGCTCAAACTAGAGTAAACTAGCGAGCATGCGCAATTGCAACAGCAATGACCATCCTAGATAGAGTGCTCAATTTGGACATGAATGCCAAAGAGCTATATCTCGTCACCTGACGAGAGAGGACTTTTCCTTTCGAAACAGATCTGTAGTACCAAGTTTTAATTTTTATTTTCCTAAATAATCGTTTACAAAGCTCCATATGATTGTAGAGCACTCTGCGATTCAAGGATAAGGTTTTTTACATTTTTACATTTATATATATATATATATATATATATATAAAATGACTTGATTTTCGTAGAACAGTGCTCAATACATAGAAGTAGAGCGAAGTATATATTGTGGGAGGAAAAAGACAAGTAAACTACAGACAAGACATGTAAACTACTGTAGGAATGAACTTGTAGTTTACTTGTCTTTTTCCTCCTCATCACCTTAGTTGTGATTTGAGCACTCTCGCATGGCAACATGTCTGCACTTGGTCCCACAAGTGTAGCGCCCAGGCAATGGTTTATTCCAGAGCTTGGCCCAGTGTCTGCACTGCACTGATGAGACCCACATAGGTCGAAACAGTGTGCACTGTCTGCAGTTATATATATATATATATATAACAAGTTAACCGGCTTCGAGCCAACAGAGACGCCGACCGCGCCAGAAGGATCCAAAAGGATTCGTAGTCCATACCTCGATAAATGATAGGAGAAGTAGTATGGCACACGAGGACGGACAACTTCGAGCGGAGGAAGACACACACTCAATAAAAATTCTAAAAATTTTAATAAAGAACGTTTCGCTCCGGGACAACTGATGAAGGTCTCAGGCCGAAAAGTTTTTTATTAAACTTTTTTAGATTTTTTACTGAGTGTATGTCTTCCTTCGCCCGAAGTTGTTCGTCCTCGTTTGCCATACTACTTCTAGTTATACATATGTATATATAAATATAAATAGAATAAATGTTTGAAAAGAAATTTGCCCTGAGCGGGATTTGAACCCACGTCCTCCTGTTACTAGTCAGGTGTGATGACCACTACACTATCACGACAACCATGCTGGCAACACGGCAATCGAAGATGTGATTTACGTGATCGAAGACGTGTCTCCCGGGAAACTTAATTTTCCAGGTAACCGGGTAGGGGAAGGCTATAACCCCATATGAAACCCAACTAAGGATCTATTAAAGATACACGACCATCACACCTGACTAGTAACAGGAGGACGTGGGTTCAAATCCCGCTCAGGGCAATTTTCTTTTCAAACATTTATTCTATTTAAGTATGATTACTTAGGATGTACAGGGTTAGGGTTTCCCTCGTATACAGAATTTATATATATATATATATATCTAAATGTGTGGGTAGAGCCTACCTTGGCATAAAGTGCTCAATGCCGCGTTAGCAGAGCTGGGTATACATTAGTTGAAGAATCAAAGAGGACGCATCGATTCTCTGTTACTCTGAGTTTCGCGCAGAAGCGCTCGCCAGACAGAATTTTATTCAATAAAGAACATACCTTCTTATATTTAGCAGTTAATTTATTCGCTGGTGCGATGAAATGAATAAATATATATTCTCTGGGGGGCTATTGTTGGCGGCTTGTGAAATTTGTGAAATTCGCTAAGTAAATTTATTCTCGTTATATATAGTATAAGAGCATAAGAAACATATAAATATATTTATTAAAAACTAGATCATTGGATAATGCAATTCAAGACTTTTTATTGGCTTAGTATATGAGCCAATATACCATAATCTACAAATATGGTAAGCGTACGTGTCAGCTTAAAATTAAAAGAGAGCTAAAAATTTAATAAAATTTAATAATTTAATTTAACGTTTTTAATAAAACAATTATTCCACTCGCACTTGTTGGATATGAGATGATTATAGCCAACTCGGCGCTACGCGCCTCGTTGGCTATCTATTATCTCATATCCAACGCGCGCTCGTGGAATAATTGTTAAATATATATATATATATATATATATATATATATATATATATATATATATAACTAGAAGTAGTATATATAAAAACGACGTCTGGCATGACTTAAACGATAACACAAATGTGGGATCGTTTGGGGTGACCACACTGGTTCTTCCCCATTCTTGCATTAGCACTGCACTGATGAGGCCCAGAAGGCCGAAACAGTACTGTCTGCAGTTAGATATAGCTCTTTGGCATACAAAGCTTTGCTTTCGTGTCCAAATTGAGCACTCTACCTAGGATGAGTCGTTGCTGTTGCAATTGCGCATGCTCACTAGTTTATTCTAGTTCGAGCACTCTGGAATGGCTTAGACGATACTTAATGTGCCGAAGTAATTATCTATTATAATTATTGATCCTCATGAAATCCTATTGTTCTGTGTCTGTGTTGGATCTTCGATTTTAGTCGCACCTATGTGTGATAATTGTGATGCTCATTGCTATTGTTCTTTGTTGTGATGAATATATCTTAGATTTTAATTGTCCCGAGGGTTGTTATTGTAGTTCGTTGTTATAGTTGTTCAAAACAGTTCTAATGATGGAATTAATTCGTGCAAGGCGTGTAACACTGCTAATTTGCATACTTTATAAACCAGATAATTCAGTCATTTTACGCAGTGCGAACCTGGGTTTAGAAAGAAGATGGATTCGTCGGAAGACGAAGGACTATTTATTACACAGAGCTCTACGAAGGCAGATATTTCCGCAGAAATCGAAGGTAATGTAGTGCAACGTTTGGACATTTCTGTCAGTGCTTTAATTCTTTATCGACTTCTAAAGGCGGCGTTTCCATTTCCTTTTTTTAAATAGAGCAAAGATTAAGAACGCCAATTACAGCTTCAGAATGCGAAAAATTTGACAAAAGTTGGGTTTCAGACGCCAGCCGCCGGAAATGGGCGTGGGTTTTGAAAGTCTTTATGGAGTGGAAGAAGCAGAGAAATGAAGCGGTTTTGAAACAAATTACTGTGGCGAGGCGGTAATTCAACAAGATATAGACGAGATGTTGGACTTTACATTGGATCGTTTTGTTGCAGAAGTGAGAAAGGAAGATGGCCAAGAGTATCCTGGAAAGACTCTATATGAAATTTTGAGCAGCATTCAAATGTATTTACGTGTGCAACGTAAGCGAAATATAACTTGGATCGACAAGAAAGGTTGTACATTTAGAAATCTGAATTCTGCTGTAAACTTCGTACTGAAAGAAAGAGCACGGCAAGGCATAGGAGTAGACGTTAACAAGGCAAATTTGATAACACACGAACAAGAAAACTATTTGTGGCAACATGGTTTTCTAGGTAGCGAAAATGCAGAATTACTTTGTGATACGTTGGTTTGCGTTTTAGGCGTTCAGTTTGCTCTGAGGACTGGGTAAGAACACAGAAACTTGAGACTAAGAAATTCACAGTTGTCTCTACAGTGTGACGAATTGGGGCGTGAATTTTTGCAGTATACCAAGGATATCAGTAAGACAAATAGCGGGGGATTGAGCCATTTGTGTATCAAAAGGAAAGTTGTTCCTGCATATAAGAATTTGACAAATGTTGAGCGATACCCGGCTGAGCTGTATAAAAAATACTTGTCTCACGTGCCAAATAAAGTCAGCGACAACGCATTTTATTTGCGCGCTTTGACAAAGCCAAATGGGGAAATATGGTACTACAAAAAGGCAGCAGGGAGAGAAACTTTAGGAATGGTTGTAAAGGAAATTATGAAAAAAGCGCAGTTCGATGGGCAGTACACTAATCACTCCCTCAGGCGTTCTTGTGCTACACGGTTGTATGATGGTGGTGTTTCAGAACAACTTATCCAAGAAACGACCGGTCATCCTTCTTCCGATGGAGTCAGGGCATATAAATGTACCTCATCAGCTCTCAAAAGGGAAGCAAGCAAAATTTTGCAGGGTTCTCTTTCAAAAAAGGCTGTAATTGATGTAGAGAAAAAGGACGAAAGCGGTACTGGGGAGATTATACTTCACGAGAGGTTAAAGTAGTAAGCCCGGAAAAATGTCATCAAGCGGGTAGTAATCAGTCAGTAGTTGTTAACAGTAATTCCACTAGAATTGTTATTTCCAAAAAATAAACTGATGAATATAATACTTATTAATGCAATAGATTGTGCTCCATACTATCAGTCTCCTTGATTGTATTTCTTTTCAGTGTTTGAAAGTTTTAGTTGATTAAAGTGGCGCTTCGAAACAAAAAATTAAGTTGCAATGAACGAGAGTTAAAACGCAAACGGTAATGTTGACAATGTGATAAGCTATCAGTTTTGGTGCGCTTTATACATTAAATTTCCTAAAACAAGCTGCAATATTTTTAATAATTGTAACCTGCACACTGCAATATTTTTAATATTGCAGCATGCTTATTTAGCGCGTTTAATTATATTACCCCTGATAATTTCCCTGCTAACAAAAAGGACCGCCTACGTTTTCCTCATACAGTTGTTTTGTCATCTTAAAGACCACAATCGTTGATTTAATGCAGAGAGAGAACAATAGAATTTCATGGGGATCAGTAATTATCACAAATGTGGGATCGTGTGGGGTGACCACACTGGTTCTCCCCCATCCTAGCATCAGCACTGCACTGATGATGCCCAGAAGGCCGAAAAGGTTCTGTCTGCAGTTAGATATAGCTCTTCGGCATACAAAGCTTTGCTTTCATGTCCAAATTGAGCACTCTACCTAGGATGCATGCTCACTAGTTTATTCTAGTTTGAGCACTCTGGCACGGCCTTAGACGATACCACGAATGTTGACTCGTTTGGAGTGACCCTCCCGGTTCTCCCCCATCCAAGCAGCAGCAATGTACTGATGAGGCCCAGAAGGCCGAAACAGTAAAAAAGCTTCTCAGCTTCTTGGGTAAGGTTAAAAGGCTTATGAAAAGTTTATTTTTCTTGCTTTTGCAGCAACTGGTCAACATGGACAGCCAGGAAAAAGAAAATATCAGCCAGTTTACTACCGACAACTCGACAGCGAATCCAGGAGACGTTGTAGACGCAAGCGCAATAGAAGGAGGTTCACAGTCTTGGAATGCAGACGTGGAAATCGAAATCCCTGAGGTAATGAAAAATTTGCAGAATAAGGGTGTGAAATTTAAAGCCGTGCCTTTTTTGAATACTCCCAGTAAAAGCAAAATCACGAAGGATCGCTCCATTTATTTTAACGTCGATACGATTGTAACATTGCAATTAATTCTCGAAGGCTTCGACGCAGCAGAAATCGATATCGACACTATCACTGGAATCCAGAGAAAGGCGTCTAATAAATCTTGGGTTGTGACTTTCAAGAGCCGTACAGCTAAAGAAGCCGCTCTTGAAACACCTTTTGTAATAATTTGCCGGTCTTGAGGTGTTCTTGGGCGACTGCGAAAGTCGTTTGGTCCTCGTTAAGATCCATGAAGACCCCGCCGAACTACCTGACCCTGCCGTGATTGGCCGACTTAGCCATTACGGCCGTGTCCTTTCCTTTCTGCGTGACAAAATCGCACAACATATCTAGAATGGAGTAAGAACGGCTCAAACGGCGCCAAAAACTTGCCGAAATTGTGGAGCTACTGACCACGTGGTTAAAGACTGCTCTGCAGTCCGTTGTTTGAATTACGAATGCCCCCGGGCATCGAGCTCAAGAATGTAAAGACCCGCCAAGATGTTCCGTTTGTTTAGCGGACAGTCATTCAATTCCTGCTCTTCAGCGCCATTGTCGATAACGAACTTACGACGCCTACGCCACCTAAAACTGAAGAGGAAAAGAAACAAGAACAAATCCGGCGCGCCAAAGAAAGAGAAGAAAGACAGCAAAAACTACAACAACAGAGAGAACAGCAACGACAACGAGAAGAACAGCGGAAACAACAAGAACAACAGAAACAACAAGAACAACAGAAACAACAAGATCAACGGAAAAAACAAGAACAACAGAAGACCAGTGAGCGCGACGAAAGTAGAAAGGAGCGACCTAGAGAACGTAGAGACAAGCGAAGGAACGATCGAGTAGAACGAAGAGACAACCGGAGAGACGATCGAGAAGAACGAAGAGACGACCGGAGAGATGACAGAAGAGAGATAGAGACGATCGAGGTTATTATTATCGCGGCTGTGATGACCGCGATAGATCTTCCCGCCGTGACTACTCTGGCTCTGAAACTGATGATGATGGATGGCAGCATAGTTAGTAGCTATGATGGCAGAGAGTTAACACTAGGAGAAGGCGCTACAGATATTAAATCTTTATTTCTATTCAATGAGCAAGCTTAGAATCATTTCTCTAAATATGCGAGGATTCCGATCCTCCGGTAAAGCTCGAAAAATTATTCAAGAGTTAAATCACTTAAGGTGCGATTTAACTTGTTTACAAGAAACACACATCTCATGTAAAAATCAAGCAGACAAATTTGAATCTCTTTGGCGCGGCAAATGCCTGTGGTCCTTCGGGACAGGCAAATCCGCCGGAGTTGCTATTTTATTTTCTCCGAGTTTTTCTGTCAGAATCATTCGCTTTCTGACAGATTCTGATGTTAGAATACTAAGCTTGCTCCTTGATTTTAAAAATCATAATTTCAACGAAGTAAACATATATGCTCTCAATGCTATCTCTGAGCGGCAAAACTTTCTTTCACGTCTACACGATTATTTTCTCCCCCAGGGAGATCTATTGAACGGGGGAGACTTTAACTGTGTAGACAATGCTCTTGATAAATTAAATTGTTTGGTCCTTCCGAAATCGGATCAAAAAATTTTCCGATCTCTTAATGCTGATTTTCTACTCTCAGATATTTGGCGCAAAAACAATCCGCGCAAAGTAACTTTCACCTGGTCTAACAAAGACCATACGCAGGCATCTAGAATTGACCGCTTTCTCATCGCTAAAAGCTTAACCCCAACAACGAAATGTAATACTCTTCCAAGCGTTCACGCACTATCCGATCATGACTTTGTAAAAATTGAACTAACGACTAACCCTTCTGATCACGGTCCTGGAATTTGGAAGCTCAACAGCTCTTTACTCTCAGATGTAGAATTTAAAAACATTATGTCAAAATCGATTAACAACTTTAAGCTTAAAATCCCCGAATTCACCTCCCTTCGCGAATGGTGGGATGCTCTAAACATTGAAATCCGCAAAACAAGTATTTCATACTGTATTCGTAAACAGAGAACAGCAAATGCAAAAAGAATCCTAAATACTAAGAAATTAACCCGTGCCAAAAACGCTTTACATTCTAATCGCTTAATAACCCAGGTGTAATTAGCGATTTGGAAAGCCAATTGTCCTCTCTAATCTCCAAAGAAGCCGAAGGAGTTAAAGTCCGCTCCCGAGCACAATGGTTCGAAGAAGGCGAGAAACCAACACGCTATTTTTTCCGTCTGGAGAAAAAACGAGCTCACACGAATAGTTTTAAATCTTTCTTTGACGAGAGCGGTGTTCTCAGAAATTCACAAAATGATCTTGAAAACATTTTAACCAATTTCTATAAGAATTTATTCACCAAAGATCCTCTCAATATGCAAATTCAAACTGAAATAATTGACGACCTCGAATTTTCACTGACTGATTTTGAGCGCAATCTATGTGAAGGCCCCTTTTCTAATGATGAATTAGTTACTGCATTGGAAGGCCTTCAGACCGGCAGGTCACCCGGTTCTGATGGTCTTCCAATAGAATTTTATTCGTATTTTTGGAACGATTTGAGCGAATCTCTCCTTTCTTGCTGGCTCCCTTGCGGATAGCCAGTACGAAAGTCTATTACGTTTAATCCACAAAAGAGATGATCGACGCCTCGCAAAAAATTGGCACCCAATTTCCTGGTTAAACACTGGCTACAAGTTAATATCTAAAATCATCACTGAACGACTGAAAAAGGTTCTGTCCTGGTGTACCGGTTCACAAGGGAGTTACCATTGTTCTTTCTTTGTTTAGGAGTTATCGTTTAGCTATTGTGTATTGTTTGGTCTTTTGTATTGGCTCTCGTGAACCGGTACACGAGGACAGAACCCTGAAAAAAGTCATGAATTCCATCGTGCATTCAGACAAAACGTGCGGTGTGGTCGGCCGCGCTATCTTCCCCAATTTGGCCTTACTTCGTGATACCCTTGACATGATTGACAAAACAAATGAACCAGGTATTCTCATTTGCTTAGATCAAGAAAAAGCTTTTGACCGAGTTGACCACGAATTCACGATGAGAGTATTGCGTAAATTTGGTTTCGGCCCCTCCTTTTGTGGGTGGGTCGAACTATTTTATTCTAAAGCATTCTCTAGAATCATTGTCAATGGCTCCCTGTCCACAGTACGGAGAGGGGTGAGACAGGGATGCCCATTATCTCCTCTCTTTTATGTGCTAGTTTCAGAAGTATTATCAACGCAAATCCGTAATTGTAAGGATATTGAAGGTTTCCTGCTCCCCGGAGCAGGGGGCCTTCAATATAAAATATCCCAGTACGCTGACGATGCTACTTGCATGTTAAAATCCGAAAGATCTCTTTCTTCACTTCTCCGAGTCGTATCAAAATTTGAACAAGGATCTGGCGCTAAACTGAACACGTCCAAATCTGAAGCAACGTGGTTAGGAAAATGGCAAACTAGAATTGAATCTCCCTATGGCCTCAAATGGGTCACTAAAATGAGAGTACTTGGTGTTGTCTTCTCAAACGGCCTCTTCAATGTCGACGACGACAATTGGCGGGCCAAATTAGACAAACTAAATTCGGTTCTAACTCTTTCGAAACAAAGAGACCTTTCTTTTATCGGTAGGACCTTAACTGTAAATACTTTAGGCGCAAGCCGTTTATGGCACGTTGCTAAAGTCATCCCCCCACCCCTTTGGGTGCACGATAGATTTAAATCGATCATTTGGCCTTTTATCCGGAAAGGAAAAATGGAAAATGTTAGTCGCGATCGCTGTTGTGCGCCCCCATCCTCTGGGCCCCTGAGCGTCGTTAAATTTAAAGCTAAGTGCGCTAGCCTGCGCCTATCTGTTTTCTCCAGTTTAAGAGATGACTTTGGCACATCCAAATGGCATTACCTAGCTCGATATTTTTTAGGACATAAGTTAACTATTCTAGATCCCCGTTTTTCTTTTCCCACCAATTCGGGTCCCTCTTCCTTCTTTCCTTCCAGTTACTACAGGCTTTGTTTAGATAATTTCCGTACCTTGCATCAGAAAACTCGTGCCTTACCTGATTTACTCAACAGTAAGAATTTATATCTTTTGTTGCTTGACCCCGTCTGCGTTGCACCCCGGTGCTCCGGTTTTTGGGCGTCTGCTATGGACCGCCCTATCAATCGTTGGGCCTGGGTGTGGCGCAAGTCTCGCCTAAAGCTAATTGAAAACAAGAAGAACGATCTAATTTTGCTATTGATCCATAGAATGATCCGCGTAAGATATCTCCTAAAGTCTTGGGGATACATCAATAATGACAAATGCGCGATCTGCGGCAAAACAGAAACTGTTGAACACTTCTTCTTGGGATTTCCCAGAGTTGTGAAAGTCTGGGACCATGTCTCCCCCCTTTTCCGTGTTCTACTCAACTCCCCCTTCTCTATCTCCCCTACATCTATCTATTACCCCTTTTCCCTAGACCAATCTACCACCGGTATATCCTTATCTAACTCTCTCAAGGCAACCATCATATATTGCTGTTGGCTTGCCAGAAATAAAGCTACCTTCTAAGGTTCTCTTTTGAGCTCCAACGCGATTATCGACTCAATTAAGAAAGATGTCCAACTCAGAATTCTGAGAAGCGACACGGATACCTTAAGGTATTTTTGGTCTTTTAAAATTGCATTTTGTTCGGTCGACGCTGGTAAACCCGTCTTCTTCCCCTCTCTTGCTCCCCCCCCCCCCCCGAACCCTTTGTATATAATAAAACTTGTTAAACCTCGCCCATGAGGGGTCTTTACTCAGTGCTACAGGCCCGCGCGCTGTTTGCGCTCCACATGGTCGGGACAAAACTCTTTGTAAATAGAAAACTAGTGAATATAACTTTGTAAATAGAAAACTTGTAAATAGAACTTTGTTACCTCTTACAGGTGGGTGCTTACTCCGGACTGTTATAGCCCGTGCGCTGTTCGTGCCGCCTGTAAGAGAAAATATCATTAGTTAATTGAGACCTGTAATTACCTAAGTAACTCATAATTTAATTCGAATACTTTTAATCTATTAGAATTGTAAATAGATATTATTGACGAAATAAAACGCCTGGTCTCCAGGCTTTTATATTTTTTTAAAAAAAGTACTGTCTGCAGTTATATATACATATATATATAGTTTTTTTTTCAGGGAAGTTTTATTATAGGGTTAACCTCTAAACTTCCCTTTTCAAATTTTGTATATATAAACTTGAATAAACATGTATGAATCAATAATCTGCGCTTTATCATCCGATTTCTTAAATGCCACTGCATCCATTCATGGAACTGATAGCTTCATTATAGTACAATTATCAGGTTTAAAGCTTAGCTATAGTCGCGTATTATCAGTGAAACAGTACATAGATGGAAGATGTTGCTCAACTATTTTAAAAGATTCGATGCATAGATAACAAATGATAAAGGTCCTAAACATGAGCCTTGTGGAACACCACAATCCTTAGACATAAATACGTTGACTTTTTCACATAGGTTGGACATAAACCAATCAAGAGCCTTTCCTCGAATACCCATATTAGCTTAAAAATCCTTGCAGTAGTACGTGGTGATTAACGGTGCCAAAGGCTGCTCTTAGTTCGAGTAATGCCAGTATTGTAATATGTTATGAATTAATTGCCAACAGTGTATCATCCATCACTCTAAGTAGAGCAGTATCTGTGCTATGGCCTTGTCTCAAAAAAATTTTATTACAACGACCATTCTTATTCTTCTCTCGTTTATATCTAACCTTTGTTGATTGGTCAAAAAATAACTTACTTTTTGAAATAGGAATTCAAATTAAAGATGTTTCAGCGTTTCATACCAAAAGCAAAGCTAAGGCTGTAAAGGTCTATACTTCTTACTTATAGTTCAGACCTTTTCCTGTTTTTCTGATTGGTTACACACTACCCTGTGTTTCAAACAAATTGCCTCATGTGGACTATGCTTAATAAGAACTTTTCCGCTATCAAAATAAATATGACTATAGGGAGTTGCGAATTGTTCGGTGGTTTGACATTAAATCTTCTCCTAGTTGTTGTCATTTTTCTCACGCAGTATCATTGCACATTTTTATTCCGTAGGAAACGTGTTAAAGGGAAAAGAGCTGGATTCCACTGTAAGATAGGAGCAAGGAAAACCCGCCCTGTCCGCTTACCTGATACCAGATTACAAGTCTTTCCGTCTCCAGCATACGGGTGATTACACGAACAAGTGTAGGATCCAACGGTGTTAATATATGAAGCCAAACTGTGTCAGTTGTTTGCACCACTGTAGACTTGCTTACAAGTCGCACTTTTGAGCGCGTTGCGCGACAGTAAGCGCGAAGCGCGAGCGAGCCGAGCCGAGGGAGCGAAAGCTCGCGAGCGAGCGAAAGCGCGACTTGTTTCCTTTGCAGAGTTTCACATCAAGCGACGTCATTTCGGCGCCAACTTCTGCAAGCGCTGCCTGTTAAACTGTCAAAATACTTTTCGCACCTCACGAAATCGATCAAGGGTTTAGTAATGGGGGAGGAAACTACACCAACTTAAACTTTTATTCGGGTTGCTGTACCGGAAAACATTTGCCTACAATGTAGCAAATTGGCAGTAAATCCGGCGTTACGGAGAAAGTTGTTTTCAGGGAAACAAAAAACCAAAACTTGTAAAAGTCAGGAGCTTCTTCCAGGAGATGTTTTTCCTCGAGGCAACGAATTGGGAACTCTTTGCCGAAACTACTCGGAACGCAACGAAACGCCGACAAAGAAAACTTTTCAAGTTAGGGCTAACTTTTCTGGACCAAAAGGAACTCTAGGAAGCAATTTACAAAGCTCTGTCAGAGTAAAGCGCTTGAGAAAAGCTGAAAGAGCTGAAAATGCTTCGGTGGTTATTCAATAAAGCTTCGGGGCTTCCAAATAACAGCGAATATTTTCATTCCGAAATTTCTTTTACTTGTTCCCTACTGCAGTCTGCTCCAACTGTAGCAGCCGATACTCCTCGGGCAACTAAAGAGGCAACTTGGTCATTCAAAAGAGCGACCAGTGGCACAACAACTACGCAAAAGAACACACTTCCAGTCTTTCACCGTGCTGTAAATAGATGAAAACATAGGGAGCAACTTCAAAAGTCAAGCTTTTTCCTGATTCTGTTGGCGCCGAAAGAAATACGTCTTTTCCACGGCAGTAACCCTCGATTACTTTCCTTTGATGTTCACGGACATCTTTGAACTGTGCTTTTCGCAATCATTAAGCGATTGCGTCCTTCACTGAACGCATCGCACAACCAGCCGAAAATTTAAGTTTTAGTAAAAACCTCTACATAAACAAACAGCGAAGCAAAACACTCGAAGCAAAATTTACCCAGACAGGTTTCATGTTTCAATATCTTGCGCGCGTGATCTGTTTGATTGACGTGCGGTTTGATAAGGCTGCCTCTGATTGGATAAAATTACAGGAGGAAAATTCCTCCAGTAAATTTGGCGCGCTGCAAGGGATAAAGGTCGTTCGTGCGGGTCCTACCACACCAAAACAGAAAACCAAGCGAACGACTTTGAGAAAGTCTAGCACCACTGGTACACTCATCAACATCTGAGAGACATTAATAAAGAAATAATCTAATGACTGTTTTAGCCGAGATTTATTCAACAAATGTAACAACAGCAACGAGAACAAAAACAGAAACTCAGGCACCGCTGACACTGTGCCGGATTAATCTAAGCACACACGTCAAGATATAAATGGTAACTGCCCTGGTTCTGCATAACGCTATAAGGGTAGGATAAATGACAGCGTATAAAGCGTCCTGGGGTCTGCATATGCGTGGGCCATCTACAGACTGGGCGTTGCGTAGCTGAATGAATAAGTCCCCGAACCAATTTTGTTTCCTTCTTCGAAAGGATTCTAACGGGTAAAATCAACAAAAATAATAATGTTAAAGAATCGGACCCCGGTTTTGATACATTCAGTAAATGTTATCTTCGTGCAATGGGATGTTCGACTTGATATCACCTTTTAACTACAAAAAAAAACAAAAACAAGCAAATCTGCAAAAAGCAAAGAAAGAAAGAAAAAAATTGCTTTTCCTCTCAAAGGTGTAACAGGAAAATTATTTCCTGTACTGCATATTTTGCCTCCGCAGAACATGATCTGATAATAGCATTAAAAATAATCATCCACGTAACAGACAATTGTTGGTCGACTTATTTCCAAAAACCAATCAGACAGCGATAGTGGTTGTCAACATATCAACATAGGACATTAATCTAAGTGCCCTGAAAGCTTTCAACTAAAAAAAAAAAAAAAAACCCAGAATGATGGAATTTGAATATTAGGTATCGTTCCTGTTCAGCTTTTGTATTGTTTTCTGTTTAATGGTACTCGATAGGAACAAGCACAAATTCACGCTTAATTTCGCTGTTTGAAGAAACTGAATACGAGGCTAATGCAAATGCTAACCGAAAAAAAAAACATAAAAAATCAAAAATAAAACCCTCCAAAACTCCCTCCTTTTACAAAGCTTTTGCCATCTGATACGGACCGAAATTATTCTATCCATTATCCACCTGTTTAGGCGCGTAGTAATGTCAATGTGTCGTCGGAGAAGTTATAATGGGTCTACGAGCTTAAAGGCTCAGTTATCTAGCCATTAGGCGAAAAAAAAAAACATTCAATGTAACCGTTTAGCGTCTCACTCCGAGCTCAGTGAGACTTGCATTTCGTAATTTTACCCTTTCTCGATTGTCTTGCATCTCTATGTAGGGCCCCAAGTGAAGCAGTCTAAATAAGACTTCACTTGATTACAAACCTCAGTTGGAGATGGCTTTCTCTTCATCTGATACCATCAAGTCCATCAGTTATGATGCAACACCTTCAACATGGAAAATAACAGACGCTGATGTTCCCTCCTTCATGATGATTTCCGAAGAGCGCCCAATGGGTGGAAAATCACGTCTTGGAGGGGATAAACCTTTGAAGAATTGCTTATTTTCTCGCTGCGGAAAACTACTGGCAGTTCAACGAAGTGAAGCAAAACTGTTGCTCAAGCATGCGGATTTTACGAGCAATGTCTTTGAGGAGGAGGATTGCAGTATTTCCTGTATGAGTTTTTCAGCTGACAGCACGTTACCTCTTTTCTGTATCGAAATGAATAAAGATCTTTGCAGGAAATTCCTGATATGGGATATTCAAGAAAGGGCTCTCTCAGCCTCTTGTGACTCTATAGATCTACCCTCAGTCGATTGTTGTTGCTTTTCCTCTGATAACGCGAAAGTAATAATTTGCGGTCAGCTAAACATTCAAATTTGGGAGTACACTGACCATTCCTGTCGTCTTTCGACAACGCTGACACCTAGTGGGTTTCGTAGTGAGTTGGATAAGTTTGCTTATTGTTCAGTTTCGTCAAACCACAAACTACTGGCGTGTTGTATTGGAGACAAAATTCTCCTCTACCCCGCAAATAAACAACAGACTGGTTTCCCAATACCGCACTGCCATCTTGGAAGGGTTGATTTTTGCCAGTTTCTGAAGGGAACCCGTTACTTGATTTCCTTTGGAGTCGATGGTGTTGTGTTTTTGTGGGATTTGAACGACTGGCAAGCTGTTGCATAAGCAAGAATTACATTGGGGAAGGAAAGTATCAGAGCAATCGGCGTTTCTCTCGATGAAGACAAAGTTGTTTGCGTAACATCTTTTGGTCGACTAAGCTTAATAGCACTTTGTAGATTCCAGAGTAAAAACGTAGGCGATTTACCGTTACTAAAAACGAATGCCATTGGAAATGCCAACCAAATCGTGAACAGCTAAAAGAGAGGAGAGTACCGAAATTTCAGGGTTCTGCTTCATACGACAACTTGGACATATCAACAGATGATTGGTTACTCGTGTTATCTTCCGATGAAACTGAAGTGGACAGTGACGAAGACTAGTCAGATGAGAGTGAGCGTCGAATACTAGGAGAGCAAATTCTTTTCAGTGTGACTCTTGATTTTATTACATCCATTTTGGAATCACTGATGAACCTTGCAATTTGATCCACTCTCATTTTCTCTCTAAATCGCATCTTTTTCCCAGCCAATGAGGAGGCTTTCCTGAAACAAAACAGCCGATCAGATTTCAAGTCTTTTTTAAAGAAATCAATCAAATTGCAGAAAAATGAAAAAAAATTAAATAATTG
Organism: Stylophora pistillata; assembly: GCF_964205215.1. NCBI lineage: Eukaryota > Metazoa > Cnidaria > Anthozoa > Scleractinia > Pocilloporidae > Stylophora > Stylophora pistillata. The sequence continues at coordinate 21,448,255 of NC_142521.1, read as the reverse complement.
TACAGACTAAAAAATCCTATAGTACAGAGACTGACTATGGATGTAATGAAGTGACAATTGAACTGAGAGGAGTACAATTTTGATCTCAAATCACACTTGTGATTTAAAATCACGCGCATGATTTCATGCCTAATGATACACATGCAAGAATTTCAGCATTCTCACTGACTTGATCGTCAGGCAAGTCGCGAAAGCGCAACGAAACAAAATGGCGAACAGGTGAGGAGAAAGTTGCAATGTTTTAACTCAGGATTTAAGAGAGAATGCTAAAAATAAAAACATCCATTAAAGAAAAAACAACTGGCTAAAAGTCTGGCTTCCAAAAACGGATAAAGAAATTATGAACTGAAGGCCCTAAATAAAATTATCGATGAGTTCTACTCAACAGTTCGTACGAAAGACAGAGAAGATTACGAGCGTGATAGCTTTCGCGTCATAGCTGCTGCAGCCGATCGATACGTAACAGAGAAAGAATAAAAACGCTCAATTCTGAGAAAGGCTTTAAAAGTTTAAAGCAAATTCTTGAGGAAGATACCCGACTGCTCCGGCAACAAGGCAAAGGCAAGCGGCTGAACTGGTATGACACGAAGTAAGGACAACTAATATGGAAAACAGTCAAATTTTACTTGTATATTATTAACTACTAATCACATGCTATTTTTCGTGCAATTTGGGATAAATCAGTCCCTCTTAATGTTAAGTTGTTATGTCATGTAGATATTCATACTATATTTCCGAGATTAATCAATGCATACGTGCGATGATAGCTGGTCGGGAGACGAGTTTGTCGTCTTGATTGATCAGTTTCCATTTAAAATAAAAAGAAAAAAAAAGACGAAGTAGTAGCATTTAAAGTAAAAGGACATGAAAGGGAAAACAAGAACGGAACCCAAACCCATTTAGTGGTGGCTCTGTGTATTATTTGATCAATCTTCCTTGGACTTCTGTTCAACTGCCTCTTTTGACTGTGTCAATAATTACGTGCATCTCTCGACTGATTTTCTTACTTCACCTGTAATTTGATGAATTATCGAGTCAACTTTTAAGCCGATAATTTCTTTTGCTTTGTTATCTGTGTTTCAAATAAGATACGATTTGATGAGTGGTAGGTAAACGTCATACATTTCAGTCTGAAATATCTTTGATAGTTCGTTTGCAGATATTTCTCCTGAAATTAAACTGTTCTAGCTGTTTTGTTGTAGCAGTATCTAGAAATATTTAGTTCGTTTTTATAACCTGGATTAAGGTACAAGTAGGTGTACAACGAACAGTCGTATTAAGGTACACTCTACACAAACTGAGTCTGCTGGGAATCATTGAAAAATAAGTACCTAGGAAATTAGAAACAGACAAGATTTACCCGGCAATAAATCTCAGTTGGTTCTCTATAGTATTTTAGGGTATATTTAACCATCAAGAACCTTTTGGACATTTTTCAGTAAAAAGTTTTACTTACCTTTTGATCGGATCGTGTAAGTCAGTTACTCAGTTATGACCGGTTGTTACATTTGATTCGTACTGGCAGACACTTAAAACCGCTTATTCGTTTTCCATCAGTGTTAGCTCTTCTAGTTCTTTAGTGACGCATGATTGAATATTCAGAACTTATATTAAAGTTCACTAGTTTTGATGTAAATTAGAAAATAGTTTATTGAAAATGTTTTTTTGAATGGTTTGACGGCCGCGAAGTTAGGCAGATCGCAAATATAGTGACTTTTCAACCCTGACGTATAATTTAACGTATTATTTAGCCAAAGTACGGTTGTGAATTATTGACATTTGTGACAAGCTGTACGCATGAATAAATATTTGATTGATCCGCATTTAGTGGGTTTTCGCTGTTTTTCAAATGGCGTGCGGAAGAAAACTTAGTGGTGAACAATAAAGACAATAGTGTGTTTATGTCTCGAAACTATTGGTCTGATAGTTGCCCCTTGGAAATTTGATGTTCATAAAACTAGCATATCTGCCCTCGAAGCTTCGCTTTTCGGGCAAATATTTGTTTTAGGAACATTAAATTTCCGCGGGGCAACTATCAGCCGATAGTTCCTCGACAGAAACACTCTTGTTTAAATAGATGGCGAGTAACGTAGCCAATCAGATTTCAGCATTTGGGATAGAACGGTAGCTAAGGGTTATACTATACATATATATATATATATATATATATATATAACTGCATATATATATATATATATATATATATATATATATATATATATATATGAAAGCTTTATCCGCGTATTTCTGATCTACCTTTAGATATTTTTATTCATTATAGTCTCATTATTGCTGTTTGTGAAATTAAAGATTCAGAAAGTGGAGAATTGCCTGGTTGGCGAAAATTTAACATACTGGTTGTTTTGGTGCTTTCCGAGGGGTAGAAGAAAAGGGTTCATAAAAACGACCACTAAACGGAAACTTTTTAGATGCAAAAACCTTCCACTTTCACTTGGATACAGATGCATTTTACTGCCGACAACTTGAGTTATTCCTTGTTGTGTACTACCTTAGTTGTAAGAGGTTACTGAAACTTTTTATGATCACGGTCATCGCTTAAATACAACATATTTGGCAGAAAGCGACTTGATGAGGGGCAAAATTCTGCTGGAGCTTTTCGATATCCCTATCTTCCTCTTTCCATCAGGGATTTTTCGAGTTCAATTTGGAGCGGTTATCTTCTTGATAACCTCCGCCGTCACATAAATGATGGCCAGTCAGCTTTAAGTTTTCAATAAAGGCCTGGTCGAGTAGTTTTCAGAGTTGTGTCAATGGTATTCAAATGCACGTTTGCTTGTGGCCATAGTCATTGAAGACAAGGTTGATGTTTTTAGTGCTTGGACCCTGTAACCTTATAAAAGGGCTAGTAACATAGTAAGCCTCCAGGACAAATGTTTTGGGCTCAAGTCCTCTCCCAGGGTCTATGCTGCTAAATGCTTGAGCAGTAGTTCCACATTCCATATCTCTCTCTTCCGTGGGAGAGCTGGCCAAATTGGGTTTTTCCTGGAAGAATAGGTATTGACGACAAACACTCTAGTGGGGGAAATGTAAGGCGTGTATTCTTTCCATGATAAATGAAAGATGAAAGGCATCTATGGCAATGGCCCCTCGGTGTGGGCGCCAGGATACACGTTAGGATAAGCTGAAAGCTGGTAACTTATTCTTGAAGCCAATAGGTCACGTCAATGGGTAAACTTCAAGCCTACAATCTGCAAGAACATTAGTGTCAAGGGACCTCTCAAGTTGGGAGTGAGTTTGGGTTTTGGTCGGGGGTCGAGGGTCCAGGGTAAAATGTCGAGGGTCGAGGGTCCGAGAAAATTGTCGAGGGTCCATAAAAAACTAAAAATCGTAAATTTTAAAAAATGAAATGTCGTGAAATGTCAGAAACTCACAAATTACGAGTTTGGGTTTTTGGTCGAGGGTCGAGGGTCGAGGGTCGAGGGTCGAGGGTCGAGGGTCGAGGGTCGAGGGTCGAGGGTCGAGGGTCGAGGGTCGAGGGTCGAGGGTCGAGGGTCGAGGGTCGAGGGTCGAGGGTCGAGGGTAAAGTGTCGAGGGCCTGAGAAAAATGTCGAGGGTCCATAAAAAACTAAAAATTGTAAATTTTAAAAAAATTAAATGTCGTGAAATGTCAGAGGAAACTCGGAAATTACATATGGATAAATTCCAGACATGTTGTGACTTATTGTTTTTGTATACTTTCACGCTTCATTTACACAGCTTCCACAAATGCACCCGCAACCGCAAATAAATAGATGCCGGCTGATCGAGGTCAAGGTTAACTTTGTGGAAAGTGTGACTAAGCAATTCGTCCATCGAAATATGGTTTTCTCTCAAGCGCCTAAATCTCGCAGTCTCTGGGTTTCCATCCACCGTGAAGTCATAAGCCGAAAAACTCGAACTGAGGAACAGCAAATAAAAAAATTATTTCGCAACCAGACATGCGCTAATCGAGGGGCTTTTAGCAACGTCGGACAAAAGATTGACAAGAAAAACGTACAAAGTTTTGTTGTTTGAGTACACTTTTTTTGTCATTTTTATCGATGGTGTTTTAACATTTGTTCCGTCTGATCCTGTTATACATAACCAAAACTGAAGTTTTTACTGCTGCTGTTATTGAAGTTTTAGTCGAATTTGTCATGATTTCACCCCATGCTCGGAGTGTTAAGAATCTTCTTTCTCCTCACATCATAATGAACTCGGGGATTTCAATCTGATTTAAAACTCTCGGAACTAACCTTCCAAGTAATGAATGCTAGCGAGTAAAGAGATTTAGCATATTGATCTTGGAAATACGTAGAAGGTTCTTGTGTTTACGCCACTTTGATTGACAAGAGCTTGTTTTCTTTAAGTCTTCACACGCCTTTTCAAGGATATTTCCGTTTACAGAGTGTCTTCCTCCTTTCCTGGTTTGATATCAGCGTCGACGAGAAAACACGTGCACTTGCCACTTGTGCCTTTTTTGACCGATTTTGGTGGATTAACTTTGCTCCTTATTTCCAGGTTTGTTTGTAATTGTTGTAACTTGCACTTGCCCTTAGTTTTAGGGAATTATTCGCTACCTGTGTCTTCGATCTTTGAATTTAGTCAGTGCACGATCTGTCGGCAGCATGGCTTGCAATTTACATTTATTTCAAAATTTCGTTCGACTTGTTCTATCTTGTTTAACACCTATGGTTTGGCATGTTTTGTCTTATGTACGTACTGAATAGTTTGAAACAAGAAAGACAACGAGCCAACCCACTGGTTTCGGCAGTTTATGTTAAAGACACAAAACGACCTTTGTAAGATTATTTCTTCATTTTACATTTTCTACATTTTCTACATTTTCTTTACAATCTTTGTCTTTCGGTTTATATAGATAAAAATGAATAAACAACTGACGTTCAGAATTCAAGAAGCTGGGTTTGAAGTGTGCTACGATCCTCCCAGGGATGGGGACTGTTTTTGTCATGCAGCTGCTCGTCAGTTGGGTTCTAGCAGCGAGGCTGCCAAGAACAAAGTGTTTGAATACTTGAAAAGTAATCGTTTTAATGTGAGTCGTGATTAATTTATTGATCCCAATACTGAGCATGCGTTTAAATCGTTGTGTATGTATATATGTATTTATGTCAATCTAAGATATTTCTTAGATTGACATACAGCTGCAATTATTGATGCTTTTATGCAGGCGCGAGGAGACGACCGCGACGAAGACCGATTTCTTTTATTTGCTGTTCCTCAGTTCGAGCTTTTTTGCTTATGACTTCACGGTGGATGGAAACCCAGAGACTGCGAGATTTAGGCGCTTAAGAGAAAACCATATTTCGATGGACGAATTGCTTAGTCATGCTTTCCACAAAGTTAAACTTGACCTCGATCAGCCGGCATCTATTTATTTGCGGTTGCGGGTGCATTTGTGGAAGCTGTGTAAATGAAGCGTGAAAGTATACAAAAACAATAAGTCACAACATGTCTGGAATTTATCCATATGTAATTTCTGAGTTTCCTCTGACATTTCATGACATTTAATTTTTTTAAAATTTACAATTTTTAGTTTTTTATGGACCCTCGACATTTTTCTCGGACCCTCGACATTTTACCCTCCGGCACTCGACATTTTACCCTCGACCCTCGACCATCGACCAAAAAACCCAAACTCGTTGGGAGTGAGACAACCTTGATTGCCTATCAGCTTCCACATTCTCTACAAATGTACAGCTGTGACCCGGATGTTTCGTTGTACCTACCATAGCCATATGTCTTTTGATAGGTCATAACATTTTTCAGAACTGCTAGTATAAGATTTAAGTGAGACAATGCAGAATGGCTTTGACATGTTGCCCTTGTATTGTCAATGAAAAGGAGTTCAGTCCGAGGAACTTGTAAGTAATCCCAAGCATTTAATGTGGTTCTTAGTCTCTTTAGCAGTCCAGTTGCCATCGGCAGAAACATTATCTAATGAATAACCCTAGCCAGTGGTTGAAGCATCAGTAAAATGAGACATCATGGGTTCACCACGATTTATGACATTGTAACTGAACTCAACATGTTCGGTCCACCACTCCCTTTTCACGAAAATAAAATCCACTGTTTGTTAGGGTCCTGGAATTTTGTGATGGGATTTTCACTGAAAGACCGGAATGTCCCGGAAAAAGACTCGTAATAATAGAAATTAGTGGACATCAGCATCTATGCCACACGAGTCGATCTTGTATATAGTTGTCTTTTCTTGTAATTCGGGGTTTTCAACCTGGATCAAAACACGGAACCTTCGTGTTGCCAAATTAATAGTTAAGAAAATAAACAGTTTTGGGGGTCATTTTGAACGATTTTTTGAGCAACTACATAGCGCGAAAAATCGTCGTTGCTGTTTGTCTCATGTAACAGTAACAAAAGCGGCTTTTTTTCGTTTATATCTTATATCTTAAGGATTGCATGTTATGACGCGGAAATCTCTTTGTTTTTCAAACGCATAGCGAGTGGCGTGGCCCATTAGATTTTAACAAAGTGATTGAAAAATGCTTTGAAGAGTTTGTTTTAACAATTAGATTCTATGTTGTCGTGCCTTTGTTCAGTAACAGATCACAGATGACGTCAAATTTGGTAAGAACAAAAACGTGGCAAACAGGGCGCAGCCAAATGTGTCACTGATATTATTACAACATTTTGTGATCTATTATTGAACAGAAGCATGGCAGCATTGATTCTGTTTTTTTTATAAGATAAACAAGAAAAGTGTTGTTAATGGTGACGTCACCTATGCGTCTGTCCTTCAATAGATCATAAGCAACAACCAATCAAAATGCGTGTGCAATTCAGTCCATTATATAAACAATTATCGGCTCATTTTTCTTATCTTAATGCATACATTTTTTAGTCACAACGGTCTTTTTGTAAATGAAATTAAAGATTCGAAAACTCAAGAATTACTCGGTTGATGACATAATTTAACTGGGTTCCCTCGGTAGGTTTCCTCTAACAACTTCCAGATATTCACCCATAGAGCTCCGGGGTGGAGAGAGGCACCGTGAGATAAGGTGTCGAGCCGAAGATCACAGCTTTAGAAGTTTACCAAGCCCTTTTTGATATTTCTGTATTCATCTTGCCATGTGGGAGTTTCTCATTATTTGTACTTTACCTTGTTCTGCGGCTGCGTAGCGGCGGCAATCCACCTGATAAAACCTTCGCTGTCCGTATTAATGTCAGTCTTGGGGTAATTCTGCAACTTTCAGTTCACTAAAAAACTGAATTTTAGCTGCGCAGGAGTATGATATGTTAGAGTTTTTCAGTTTGTTGAAAATTCGGTTAATTTTATGACTAGTTCATCTTTGCAAGGAAATATTTTACCATTTTCAAAACTTTTGAAATCCCTATCTTGAATGATAACAGAACAGCTTTAAGGGCCTGTTTAGTTGCCGGGACTTTCGAGAAACAGGCCCAAGCTTACTAAGAAAATTAAGCCTGAACAAAAGAACATTCTAAGGGGTCGTTAATGTCCCAAGGAGCAGAGCAGAATTTAAAGGATTTACAGTTTTGCTTTATGATCAAAGAACAAGATTTCGTTTGGAGGAGACTTCTGTCGCATTAGTGGTTTTCAAGAAGCGTTTTCGAGGACAGGTAAATGATTCAACTATGGTTGATTTGAATGACATAAATGTTGAAGTTTTAAATTTTGAGAAAGGTCAAAAGCCGGTACATTAGGTTAGATGGTAAAGTTCGCAATAGACTGACAGACATCACAATCTCCACGATTTGGGGTTAAATTAAAATCCACTTGATATGTTACGTTCGCAAAATTAAACTACTTAAGTAAAAATGTCTCAAAGATAACAAACGACAGGACTACTAAGCGATTAACTTTTGCCTATTTTTGGATTTTCACAATGCAAGGGTTTGTCAGATTTTCGATTTTCGTGCCTTAGTTGCCTTCGAGATATAAATTTAATACAACTATCGTCTCTCGGGAACCAACGCTTAAAAAAAGGGCAATTAAATAAAGGATATTGAAGGATCCAGTCGAGGTACTCCAGGGAGATAAAATGGATAAAATGATATATTTTTGCATGAAATAGCAATCGATCCTTCCGCTCCAAAATTATTTGATTCTTAATGAAAAGATTTAGTACGCAAGTTGACAAACACGTATCAGTTCTTTTCCGGTTGACATGACTTTTGCCTCATAGATTAATTGAAAGCGCTTTAAAAAGAAGAAATTGTGTAGGTTTTTTCCTTTGTAACTTCGGAATCAGAATGTTCAGGAGTAGAAAATTGCACAAAGCCAAGTTGAAGTCACAAATTCAATTAAACCTGATTTAAAAAAAGGGTAATATAGGAAAGGAGTGCTGTGAGGTCGGCCTTCAAACAATACATGTCCAAGTGCAAAGGGGAAAATTACCATTTGAGAAAAACAACAGGAAGTTGACGTGTTATATAACACACCCAAATATAGAAAATGGGAGCTCGTGAGATCTGACTTTTCACCTGCTGACCTCGTGAAAATAATGACCATTCTCCGTGTTTCAACATGCTTTCATGTCGTGCATTTGTCTGTAACCTGCTGGTGTAATTTTGTTCGTGGATTGCCTGAAAGGACTTGCGTCAAACTGTATCAGAGTTGTTCCCTATTATAGGTATGTTAGTAATATATCATTATTATATTTTCAATAGCGAAGTGCAGTGTTCTCGGCGTGCGTGGAGTTTGTGGTGCCATTACCCTTAAATCAGTTGCGCGCATATTTTTTTTGGCGCTTTGCAATATTATCTTTTAATTAGAAGTCAACTCTATTTTTCGGAAAGTTAATTTAACCAAAGATGGAGAAAAACTAAGAGCAAGAGACATGTTCTCTTGCTGAGAGGTAATGGTTTATCAAAGAGAAGAGAAGTGAAGATCTGATTGTAAGAAGACAGTGAGAACGTTTTTGACGATGCGAGCTTCGCTGTGAAGAAATTATCTCAAAATTCGAATCACGAAGAAAAAACATTTATCTTCGATTCGCCTTTATTCTAGTATGTCTTTTTCAGCGAAAAGGGTAAACGTACGCTGTCCGCCCACTAACTAAAAAATGTCCTTGACGCTCCAACCTTCTTTTCAATCAAACATCCTTTGCGGGTCAAAGGTTGCTAAACGTTTGTCCACAGATTAAAGTTCGAGTTACAAAGTCAGGGATATCGATTCCTTTGGTATTATTAACGATGGAACTCTTTGGCGCTTTTAGGGTGACAACAAGTGTACCGCCAAATTGGTTTTATAACACTCTGGCACAAGATTTACGTGTTTTCTCATTGGTGTGAAACTTTTTTTTTTGTAACATTAATGTGCCAAATTGTTGTTAAAGTGATGTCGAACAAGCGTATTCCTTTTTTTATTTTGTTTGTCTTCGTTTCAAAGCGTACACTTAGAGCCAACATTAACCCTTCAGCGATGTCCCAGAAAAGCGGTTGAAATGTTTCTTGGGACCTTTCGTTCTTGTCGTAAAGGTTTGAGTAATGCGTCCCTATTTTCTTGAAAAATCATTATACTTGCAAGAGGGAAACTGCAAATTCCCGATCTGTGGAATAGGACTGTGTTGTAAGAATCGAAAACCATACTACAATTACTTTGCTGTAGGATCTTGTTACAAATTGCGTAGACTGGACGATTAATACGAAATGCGTAGCTCGCCTTCATTACAAAGTGCCTAAGTTAATACAAAATGCCGCAAAATGTGTCATTTTTACAAAATTTCGCAGAACAGCTTTTAGGCTAAATGTGTCGGACTTTATTCCTCACAACAACATTTCAAAGAGCTAGCTAAAAGGATAAATTCGAATCGAACAGAACATTTTTAGGTTTTCCAAATGGCTATTTGAAATTTGAAATTCTCCAGTTTTAATTCTTCAAGGGACCATTTAAAAAAAGTTGCTTCCGTGTAACACCTAGAGGCCTTGAATGTGCTTTCCGAGAAAAACTTATCAAAAAGCTTGGCAGCGAAATGCTGACAACAAAAATGCTTAAAATTTTACGAAACGAATTGAAGATGGTTTGTAGGCATGAGTTTCCTCTCTCCAGTCTTCATTTCCTGCACCTACGGACTGACTCCCCCTCCCCTCCCCCCTTATGCACTGTTACCGTTTTCTCGTTGGAAAATGATTGTCTGAAAACATTCTGAAACAGATGAAAAATGTTTTTTTTTTATTAATCTTTTTTCTTCAGTTGTACATGATACGCTTTAGGACGAGATGAGTAATTTACTCTAAATCTCGAAAACAAAGTAAACATTCAAAATTTTTCTTATTCAATCTAAACGTCGGATATGGCATGTGACGTGACTGAGCAGTAGTGAGGATAGATTTATAATATTTGTATCTACAATCATTATTTTTTTGCGCGTGTTTTTTGAGAAAAAACGATACTCACAAGATTTTCGAAATCTGAGACAATCTGACTTTTGACGCACATCCAAATTTCACACTAACGAAAAGCAACGATGAAATCATTCGTGAAATAGACTGGTTATCAAGCAAAATCCATGAACAACTAAAAAATAATCTTGCTCAATTCGTACAACCACTCTCACGTGGGCATAGATCACATGTTCATGTGACTGGCACGTGCACAAGTGTTGCTAATGTCTCAGTAGCAAATTAGTCGAAAAACAACGCGAATTTCCGGTCTCGTGCCATGTTCTATCAGTGGTTAAAAACTGTTTTAATACCCTTTTAGGCTTGACGGACGATCAAAGCAATCGAAGGAAAGGTAAATATATTTTTCGGGCTATATAATCAACCAAAATTAATGTGTTATTCGATTTGCTGACATTTTCAAAATGAACACAATTTATGACACAAACAACGAACAGTTGATTCACACTAAAGCAGAATTTCTTTTTCAGTCACTATCTAACGAATTACCGTCACTGATACATGTAAATGTAACAGTTTAAGAAAACAAATTCGTACTGGCTTCGGAAACTACAGTGGAAATGTGATATTCTCAGGCGATTGTTGCTTACTGAAACCTCAACCCCGCGCACGAAAATGGATTTGTAATTTCGCGTCATTTGATCCAGCGGTTTCCCAAAACATTTAATTTAGGTATAGATCCAGTTCAAACAAGATGGCGAATCGAAAAGAGACACTTGTGTCTGAAGTTTTATGTTTCATTAAAAGAACAAAGTATTTTCACCATTTTAGTCCATGGTACAACATATCCTGATATGGTTTAAAGCCATGCCAACTAAGATCTGTTCCCTTTGGTATCAAAAACCTTCTAATAATTAAGAGGAAATTCAAAATTTCAAAATATTTTCACAAAGATTTTGTAGATCTTTTATGCACATTTTGTTTGTTTTTCATTAAAATTTTCCACAGTCTTGCTATAAAAGGATACTTTTGGTTTTATAGATGTAGGCGTCTTTTTTAAGGGCATAATTTTTTTCCCACCTCGGCGAAAAGTAATCATTTTCTTTGCAGATTTATTTTGTCCTCGGAGGCGCTTAAACTTTCACTTTGCCACTTAAAATTTTCACTTTAGCACTTAAACAGAGGTGATACTATGATTTCCAATTTAGATGATCAGTGTGGCGCGGTTTGTCTTAAGTTTCTCAGTCATTATCGGAAGGGATGTCAAACTTGTCATGTAAAAAGGATATACCTCGTGGTTTCTACATGCGGAGATTTAATTAAAGCAATGTATCAAAATAAGAGAAATAGATGACATTTAATCAAATTCTAGGCACGTTCCCGAGCGCTGAAAACACGATTTTAAATGCGCAGCCTGATCTAGGCGACGTTGGTAAAATTAAGAAGTGTAAGCTTCCAAATTGGCTTTTATGACTGTTTAAGTAAAAAATGATAACAGCATCTTCATCAAAAATATGCGGATCTGATCTGAAATGCGAATTGTTAAGTTGGAGCTCATTTTAACGTTGCATAAAAAACATCCCCCAAGGATGAGATATAAAGTCTACTCTGATTTGATTTTTTGAAATTAATTCAATCGCCTATAAACTAAGGCAAATGCAAATTTATCTTGTTTTCAAAAACTATAATTTTCTGAATGACAATTTCTCGCATTTTGGCCGTGTTTTACAGAATTTTTGGAATTTTTTGAACGACAATTCCTCGCATTTTGGCCTTGTTTCATTGAATTTTTGAATTTTTTTTACAGAATTTTTGCAATAACAATTTTTGAAATTCCAAAATTACAACCCCACCAAATCAAACAAAAAAAATTCAGATGCGTCTACCGAAAATTCCAATCAGAGGAAGCTGTTCAAAAGTATTTTTTTCATGGTGATTCAAATCACGTGCACTTAAATGCATTTTTTATGGTTATTTTCTCAATCTCAGCCTATGCCTACTGTTTTCTGCGTCTTGTTAACGGCCTTCTTTCGCCAATGTTTCCGGTTACATCTTATATTGTCCACTTTTCAAACAATGCTTTGTAGACTGTATACTATTTTGCACAATTACGCTAATTTTTTTTTGCATGCATCTGTCTACAGACGACTAACTGCCATTGGTGAATGAAGGTTTTACGATGTTTTTTTTAAACAAAATTTTGAATGCGGAAAATAGCTTTCTTTAGTAATGCCGCAAAGATTACTTTAAATTTTTATGCACTTGATAAGAGCGTATATCACGTGCGCGGGTGAGGTGTTATTTTTTATTTGTCAGTTTTTTTTTTAAGGATCAAGGGAAGTGCGATGCTTGGCTAAAATTTACACCCTATATTCGTATTATTTATGATTGTTGTGAAAACATACCAGAAAAATAACTTTTCAAAGATAATATTTTATACACTGATCGAAAAATAGCACCATTTATTACCCTCGTGGCAACATGAGTACGCTTCAATTAAGGCGCACAGCGAGGTGCCACGTTGGCATGGCTACTTCATGTACCTCCAGAAAAACCCAAATAACTTGAGGTGTTGATACATATCTGGAATCAGATCATAGATGTTCCATTGCTAGCCGTTCGCTGGATCGAAGAAATTATCTACTTCGTTGAGAGTTACAGGTAACCTTTCATTGTAGATTCATTTACAGATTAGGATGAAGCTTTGAATTCATAAGCTGAAATTCGTGCTAAACATGGATTTGCTATGTTACCTTGGATTGTTTTTCAGAGTCAGGTTGGTTTTGCCGAGAATTTTGAGAGTTCAGAACGAAAGAAAAACTGTGACAATCCTTTAACCTCGAGATTTAGAATAAAGACAGATGGTGTCAAATTTCAGATTAGAATTTTGGATAAAAATATCTATTTTTACAACCAGATTGACTCGATATTCATATACTTCATCAGTTGAACTAAACCCAAACCAGCTTTTTATAATCAAAACGACTTTGTTTTCATTTCTCATTTTTGGCCGTCGGTGTTTAAGTTAAGTCTCTACAGCACAATGTTTGAGTTGAAACGAAGTCGATTACATATTTTCAACCGAGCATACGCATTCTAATTTACAAAAAGTACGTTATCGAAACTTACGATTAGGCCTTCAGAAAGGTCGATTTTGTGGTCGACAACCAGATATATTTTATCCCTGGGTGATCTCGACTATATTGAGCTTTTTAGGCACGAAAACATCATTAAAAAAGTGTTTAGTCTTCAGAACGTATCGATAGATGAAGGTGTTTCGTAGGTGTAACAGTGGGTGTGCCGAACACACCTTCGTCGATGAAAAAAAGGCGAACTTTTCACTTTAATTAGACATTTTTGTAACGTAATTTGTGCTTAAAAATTTTCCACCAAATCAAAATTCCCAAAGAAATATATTTCTAAGGGAAAATTTAATTTTTGAACAGAAATTCAAACACTATGTTTCTTTCTTGTTTCGACCACAATATGCAAATCATGAAGCCATGAGACAATCGGCTCAGATCTGTTACAAGTTTCCGACTTGGAATGTAATTTTCTTATTAAGTAAGAAAAACAAAAAAAGATTGTCTTTCAACGTTAACATGATTTTTTTTCTTGGATAGTTTCCTCGCGCTCAAATATCTTCATAATTATTATCATTGATTCTCCTAGACTTGCGCACCCTTTCTGAACGACTCACAGCGGAAAAAAAAACCACATTTCACTCGAATGCAGTTTTTCCTCTTTCAGTTTTGAGGGTTCACTCTTAGCTCTCCTTTGAAAGGTAAAGAAAATTGGATTAAATATTTGATACCGAACGATCAGCTCATATTCTTTATTCTCTACCCGACTCAAAGATAAGAAGAATTTACAGAAATCCCCTCAAAACAAAAACATTATAAAATTTGATGGCGAGGCAAGCTCTTCCCCCGTACTTTTTCCTGAGGAAAGCAAAGATTTTTTTTTAAAGGAAATTGATAATTAATTAAATTTCAAAAATCATGCAAAGCGATAGCGGTGCACTCAGATTTACGAAGCTGTGTCAATTTGTTTCAATTATTTCCAAAAAGATACATTACGATAACCATCGCATACACCCCCACACACAACATGAGCGACTCCGAATGGACCTAACCTATGGAGGCAAAAAGAGTGAAATCCAGTCAAATTTCACCTCAGATCGATCCAGAATTTAAAGAGAAAAGAGTAAGTCCTTTCTTCTACAAACTTTGCGCAGAAAAAAATAGGATCAACAGCCAACATTCAAATGGCCAAAATATCGACTACCAACGACAAAAATGCAAAAATTTTTTACCGTCAACCGTTTATAAAGCTAGCTAATTTTAGCTGTTATTTCTTTTAGATATTCAATTGTAAGAAAGAAAATGAAGATATGAACTATTGGCTACAATGCGCACAAAATGCATTTATGTTCCAGTCTTTTCATTTATTCATACAATTTAAGGACACCAGTGACTTCCTTCTTGAAACACTTCCAGTGGAAAAGCATGTTTGTCCCTATTTTAACTTTGGAGTTAAAAGCTAAGAGTTTCGTCCGGTTAGGACTCACCTTATCAAAAATTGGTTCGTTAAAATTTTCGAGCTAAGTATTACTGAAATTGTATCATTTTATGAATACAGAGACTTTGTAAACATTTATCGTCAAATGGCCAACATTTAAACGTCTCCTGTCAAAACGGCCTATTTTTGATTGACAACCTTCAGAGATATCACCCTTCCTATTAATAACCTCGAACAGGGCTCATGCTCGAAACGTCAGCTCTCTTAAATTCGCCGCAGCTGATTCTCTACTGATTCTGTCTGATTCTCTCTCTGATCTACCATTTGCTGATATTCAAGAGAGAGTATCATTTACTTGTCGACATAGCTAAATGATTTGTTTAGAAAATAGTAACCCTTTCTCAAACAAGCGCATCGTTTGAATACTGTTTCAGACACTGTTTTGCTTTGGTCTTATTTTGTAGAAGCATTTGGTGCCTTTAAATTTTTCACATCTTAACATTTGTATTTATTCATTTATTTATTTTTTCTTAAGACCCTATAAAAAATAACACCACACGTGTCAGAGAATCAAAGCAAGGGAATACAAAGTTCAGAGAAAGATGAGTGCTTGTAACATTTCAACTCAGGCTCCAAGTATAGCGCAGACGTTGCGCGTCAGCCAAGGACCACAGCTCCGTCCAAATGATACAGGTGTCATCGTGTATATCGTCGTCATGGCTGTTATCTTAGCAGTTGGTTTTATTGGCAATGTGCTGACTATATTAGTCTTAAGTTGCCATGAGCACAAAAACAAGAACATCACCCCATTCATGATGAACCTCGCGATCGCTGACATCATCATTATTGTCTTTGGATATCCAGTGGTTGTCGCAGCAAACTTTACTTCCTCCGGGCTCAACGTGCGTAACAGTCGGACACAGTGCATTTGGTCGGGATTTATCAATGGCTCTGTTGGTATTGCTTCCATTGCAAACTTGACTATGATGAGTCTGTTGATGTATTCTGCCATCAGCAAGGTTAGCAACAATACAAAAATCCCCAGACGCAAGATGGCCATTATCATTATACTTACTTGGGTATACGGAGTGATAGCTATGGTCCCACCGTTAGTGGGTTGGAACGAGTTCGTCCCAGGCGCCTCCGGCATCAGCTGCTGTCCTAACTGGTCGCCTCAAACAAAGGCTGGAGTGGCGTATAATATGTTGTTGGTTTTTGTTGGCTTCGTTCTTCCACTAACCGTCATTGTCTACTCTTATCACAGGATATACAGGTCAGTGAACCTTTTCTTTTTTTCCTTTTTTTTACTGGGGGAAATTATTGTACTCGACCGATACTTCATATTGTTAATGTTGATAGCACATTTGTGATCTTGCTGTCCGCTATACGTATACTGTTTTTCAATTTTTTTTTTAATACATCGCTTGACATTTTGCTCGCGTGAGATACACTTAGCTATGTATGATTAACATCCAGAACGTGGACTTTTTTTCAAGAAAATCGGAGTTTCTTGGTTAAACAAAACAACCTGGTTGATATTGGTTTCTACAATGAAATGAAACTTGAAAAAAGTCATCGGTGAACATTTTAGAAGAAAAAAGAAAAGAAAAAAAAAGAAAAGAAAGAAAAGAACAAGGAAATTACCAAGAAAGCGAGTCACAAAGTTGTTACACATTCGGCGTCGATGTCGCACTAATTGGTCGATAGGGAGAGATGCCATGGCTAAAGAGAAAAATGAGGGTAAATCAAAGCAATCTAGCGCCATCGATTCTCTGATTACGTTAACATGGCTATTTTCTTTTTAGGTATATCCGTTCACAGCGACCAATGCTTGGAAGTGCTTCGATTCAAGCCATCCGAAGAAAATCCGAAATTAAAGTCGTACGCATGATTGCCATGTCAATTGCGGCCTTCGTCTTGAGCTGGTCTCCCTATACTTTCGTCAGTATAATGGCCACCATCCGGGGCACTAATGTACTGACACCTGACTCGGCAGAAGTCCCAGATCTACTAGCCAAGGCCTGGGTTATCTACAATCCCATCGTGTACACAGCAATGAACGACAGATTTCGAAGAACCCTGATGCGAATCCTTCCAATTCGCTGCATCTTCGGCAAGGGAATAAATCCATGGGGAAACACGATGTCGCTCACGGTGGAATCACGCCCCACGCATGCGTATACCATACAGGATCTGCCGAGGGATAGAACCCAAAGTGTGGTTTAATTCAGGTACCTTCAGTGATGATGAACATTCGTCAAAAGCTCCTCTCTCCACCGACGGTGGCCAGTTCCTGCCTGAAATCGGAGCTTAATTCGTGGTTGATGGTGCGCCAGATTTCAGTTTAATTCAAGGAATATTGTATTGCGAATACCTGTACTTTGCCCCTATAAGCCTGTATAAATCATTTATCATGTCTACCCAATCTCTTCCTTTAATCCCGCGGTCGGCGTAACAATGGCAAGGACTAAGGGAAGAAAAGCGGATCCCTGGCGAAGAAAACTTCCTAAGATATAAGATAAAGAATGCTGACCAACCCTTTGCATCAAATGGTCGTGTGATGAGTCATCCACCGACTACAGATAAATTCAATTGTATCAGTTGTCTATCTTCGATAAGGCTCTGACTTCATTAACTTGTAATTCTCCGATCGATATCTTCGTTCAAAAAATATACTTCAGATAGAATATACTAGCTTGGATATACGCCTGGCAGTGAACTATAAATTTAAGTGAAAGATAATAGAGAAATGTAAACTTGTTTTTATATATTTTATTTGTAGCCCTTAGGCTTCAACAGAATTCGAACCTTTGGTGACTGTCCTTTATCACCGATGCTATGCTTTGTTCAGATTTTATTTTCGTAAAATTTTGATCTGCAGCATGTATAAAATGTTACTGCGTAATTCCTTCACAGATTTATTATGACAGTTAGACATAATAAGCCTGAATAACTCTACTAACTGATACATCCTCAAAGCGGCTAACAAACAGTGATAAAAAAGAGATCGCTTTAAATAAACAACAATGATAACAACAGCAAATAATTGTCTTTATTTTAAAGGTTGCAACCTGGATAAGTTGGAGGCACTGACAGTCACAGTATTACAAATGACAAGAACTTATGTCATGCATCCAAACCAGATTTTAACTGCCTGGGAAAATAATCCCAACAACGAGAGAAACCTTTATTTGTGTCTCGCAAGTAGTCTGGTATTCTTTTTTCATTACTTTAAAATCAATTACATGATTAATCAGTCAGTTTCGCGCTTCCCTCTAAACGAGATGGTAAACTAAAACCAATTTAGTCACGGTTACTAAAATCACGTGAACTTAAGTGCCCCTGTCTGAGAAAGTGTTCCAGGGGCCAGAAGTGGTGGTCAACCGATTTGGCTGAAACTTGGCACAAAAGTTGAGTGTGATAAGATATTTCAAAAGCCACTTTGGCTCACTTCTCTGACTGTTTGTTCTGGAGTTTCATGGGGGTTTCATCTGTAGCCTGTGGAGCACCAAAAATTCATCCTTCTAGTTGGAATTTTGAAAGTACTATAAAACTCCATTGATGAACTGTGCTGCCAAACGAATTTGACCATGGACTCTACTATAGTGGAGCTTTTACTTCATAAGTATAACTTTGTTCTCAAGTGATTAGACAGACAGGGGCCTGGGGCTAAAGTTAGGTCAAATTTGAGGTCAAAATCATTACCCAAAATTACCATTTTTCAAAAAACCATAACATTCACCTGCCTTCTTGCTTAACTTTCATACCAAATCCAGTATGTACTTTAGTGACCCATTTATCAACATCAGTTGAGAAAAATTTGGCTTAGTAAGGTTTGTTAGGTTTTTGGCACAAACTCTCCATGCCCCTATAAGGCCAAGCAAAATGGAGTTTTGAGCATAATTCATGCTATAAACAGACCAAATTCTTTACATAAGGCCTTAATTTTGGATTAAGCGAGTGAAAATGAAACCTCAAGCCAAATCAGTGTCATTATCTAGAAATATTTCGACTCATAGCTTGGAAATGCACGAAGAAGGCCTCTGATTAGCACTACAAACACCCAGCGGTTTAGCAAAATAAAGTAAAGTAATAAATGAAACCTTTGTACCCATCGTAGGGCACAAATGACGATGTACTGACCTAGATATGACAATATTTTTTAAAGGTGCTTGAATTTTCTCTGATCTATGTCTGTTAGGCCATATTTCCATACGTATCATACTCCAAGCATGCTAAGTCTCTATATTTTGTCAGGCCGTCTTTTACTTGAAAATAAAGTGACCTTAACCCGGCCTGAACTGTTAAGCTAAGAATAAAACGATCGTTAAAAGATGATTGACGTTTGACCTTTGAATAGGCTGAATAGCTCTCGCAAATACCCATCACTACGCGAGCATGACCATGCATACATAGGCTTACGTGCCGCAGTGAGCACCGTTCACTGAGGTGACCTGTGATCCTCCAGAGATCTTAAGTACTTTACAACTGAACAGATGAAACTATCCAACAAAGAGGGAATCAACAGTCAGAAGAGCTGGATGACAAAAAATTATTGTTGCTGTTTTAATGAAATATTCCACACGAGACAATGAGATGACGCCATTTTGGACGTGAGAGTATTAGGACTGGACCGAGTTTCCATCCCTCCCCCTATTCAAGCGTAAATGTTTGTGTCCTTATCAGTTATTAAAAGAGTAGCGATAAGAAGTCTCAGGAGAATTTTACGATGGCGCTTTGTTCCTTTGGAGGGGTAAATGATCAGTGCGGTGCTTTGTCATGGGCTGTGCACGAAACAAGAATGACTGCTTTGTTGTCTCGCGATAAGGACATGACTGCTTGGTTAAAACATAAGTACAAGAGGTCATGTGTGTCCGGCCGAGGTGAAGACCAGGTGATACCAAAGCTACAAGTACAGATAATAAAAAATATAAGAAAGGGCTCATAGACGCGCGTAAATGTAGTAGATGGCTTTTCAAGTGCCACTCTCGATAAGAGCGGTCCTCTCAACTTTCCGTCCAAAAAAATTTTTCCTTAATTTTTTTCCCTATGAAGAGAGTTTAGGACACATGTTTCGAAAATAGTTTGGTTGTTTTCCAGTTCTCTTTTGTATGAAGATTTAAACTTTCGCGAATTCTCTGCCAAGGGAAGATTAGCCAAGGTGTTGCAAAAGCAAAAATTCAGTCAACTACTGTCATTGTGCTAGTTTTTCGACATTGAAATTATAGGTAATGCTAATTCTAAGCCTTCGTATTATGAACCTCTTCTACAATTAGCAAATTCCTGTGATTACCGCAAGTGATTGTCAACAAACCCGCGTTACTCAAAACTCAGTGAAGGTTGCGTGACTCCTCGACTTGGTCCAGTCCTTTTACTCTCACATCTAATATGGTGGGCTAGTCGATATGATAACAATCGCATCTCGAGGTGTTGAGTGGCATGTTTCACATAAACTGTAACACAAAATATTTGTTATCCAGCTCTTCTAACTGTGGATTTCTTATTTACTGTCGGATGATTTGATTTATCAAGCTCTAACGTATCAGGGAAATCGGATGGATCACAAGTCACCTGGACGCTACTCACTACAACTTGTATATATCATCCTGCTCTTTTACTGATGCCATCATGCGTATTTACAAGAGCTAGCAAAGCTATCAAAAGTTTAACCATAGATCTTCTGTTAACGGTCATTTTCGTTACGTTCACTTCACAATGCATCAACAAATGGGTCCGACAAACTGTAGAGACTTTGCATGTTTGTGAGTATAGTATGTATGGAAATATGACCTGAAAAATATAAATCAGAGGAACTACAAGCATTTCTAAACAAAAAGATTGTCATATCTAGGTGAGGACATCATCATTTGTGCTCTATGATGGGTACTAAGTTTTCAAAGACAAAAAGTTACCTTTATTTGCTAAACCCGGGTGTATGTAATCCTAATCAGAGGCCTTAAAGCATTTTTAAGCTATAAGTCGAGGTATTTCTAGATAATGACACTGGATTGGCTTAAATGTTTCATTTTCACTCACCAAATACAAAATAAAGGCCTTATGTCAAGAATTTAGTCAGTTTATAGCATGAATTATGCTCAAAACTCCATTTTGCTTGGCCTTAAAGGGGCATGGAGAGTTTGTGCCAAAAATCTAACAAACCTTAATAAGCCAAATTTTTCTCAACTGATCTAGATAAATAAGTCACTAAAGTACATACTGGATTTGGTATGAAAGTTATGTAAGAAGGCAGGTGAGTGTTATAGGTTTTTGAAAAATGGCAATTTTGGGTAATGATTTTGACCTCAAATTTGACCTAACTTTAGCCCCAGGCCCCGCTCTGTCTAATCACTTGAGAACAAAGTTATATTTATGAAGTAAAAGCTCCACTATAGTAGAGTTCATGGTCAAATTTGTTTGATAGCACAGTTTATCAATGGAGTTTTATAGCACTTTCAAAATGCCAACTAGAAAGATGAATTTTTGGTGCTCCACAGGCCACAAATGGAACCCTCCCTGAAACTCCAGAACAAACAGTCAGAGAAGTGAACAAAGCGGCTTTTGAAATATCTTATCACACTCAACTTTTGTGCCAAGTTTCAGCCGAATCGGTTGACCACCACTTCTGGTCCCCGGAACACTTATTTGCATTTTCATGGTTATTTTCCAGGAGAATGTTATTTTCTTAATCTCAGCCAATGTAATGCCTTGTAAACGGCATAATTTCGACAGTGTCCGGTTCGTGTTCATTTTCTAATCAATGCTTCGTAGACTGTATACTATCAGTTTCACAATTAACCTATTTTTTTTTCACATAAATCTGTCTGCAGACGTCTATTTATACCAGTTACCATGGGTGAGTAAGTGTTTTTACGATTTTTTCTTCAAAATTTTGAATTAGAAAAACAACTTTTCTTAGCAATGCCGCTTAATTAATTTCAGAGAAAATTTTGCGGGTAATATCAGTCTCTAAATTGTATACATCACGTGCTTCAAGTCGCGGGTTTATAAATATTTGTTTTTGTACTATTTGTTTTGGAAGTGCTCATGCATGACGCACCGCAATACTACAATATTTAAGCGTTAATTTCACTGGCTGCACAACACACTGAGTATAAAATTTTCCAGTGTGGTGTCCACACCTTAAAAAAAAAGAACTAAGAGAAAGTGCAACTTAAAACCTCTGAAGTTCCTTAAATGGCCAACGCCTCGTCAAAGAAGATTATTTTCTACCCGTTCAATTGTAATAAGACATTAAACAGACTTAATGGTCTCATTATTTTATACATTCGAGCATGACTTTCCATCCATTGTTTCAGAATAGACTTAAGTCAGCATCTGCAACTTTTAATAGTTTAAAATTTTTTTTTCCTACGTTTAATTGGTGCATGGAATAATTTGCTAAAAGAAATCGGTGAGGCCGATAATTTGAACACTTTTAAGAATAGATTCAAATTATCATCTTTTGAGGGCTTTACGTGAACATTAAGTTACCTGAAGGTTATCATTGTTATTTTATAAAGTCTTCTTCGTATCAAAACAAAAATATCAGTGTTAAACACGCCTCCAAAATGCTTCTTTGATCGACTCCTTTGATTAATTTATTGGCTCAGAGATACTGTTGAGGCGCTTTATTTTGTTAAGGACGGGGTCATTTAGCTCTAATGTTAGATATTGCAATGTCAACAACGAACCGAAGCGCCTGTCGGAGGCCGAACCCGTATGAAACGCGGTGTATTATTTTTTTTTCTCTCTCTTTTTGTGTCGGTAACAATAAGTTCACAGTTCTTACCTATTTAATTTGTACTCAGCGCATTTCGTGCACACCTGTCTTTTTTTCCAAATCCGTTTACGTCATTATCTCTTTTTCCCCTGATTCCATGTTAGCAAGGGCTTAGCGGTATACATTGGTTTAAGATAGGGTAGCCAGAACCGGCCTGATATATTACCGCACCTAATATCAGCAGCGCTTTAAGTACGGTTATTTATTTATCTATTTATCTATTTCCAGATATACTGAATTTTCCCTCGAATTTAAACAAAATAACCTGCTCGAGCCCCAAACAACACTGGTGAAGAACCAACTTTTTTTTAACTTGCAACAATAGTCACCTGGTTCATTCTTTTTTGGTGGTAGTTTGTGATATTGCCTCTCTTTACATTTCCCTTTCAGTTATTATAATAATCTAAACAAGTTCTGATGCTGAATATTTCTTATCTGCTGAAGTCATCGTTAACTGCAATGAAATGGAACCTAACCTAATGTAGATAGACATAACTAGCGAAGAATGTTAAGTGGGTTGGTTGTTTTTCGGAAAGGCGTCTTCATCGCCGATATAGTAAATGAGAATGTTTGTTTTACAAAAATAGAACTGACTCAGTGGAAGAGAGGCAAACTTATACCTTCGGACAGTATTCGACCATCGCCCCTCTCTGTGAAATAATGCATCTGGGACCTAGTTAGCTCTCCAATGTTCGTTTAAGAGGGTCCTTTTTCCTATATTGTTCTATGGGAAGTTTGTCAGAAAAGTTTATCATGAAAACTTTTTTTTTAAAAAAAAAAAAAAAAAAAACCCGCGACTTAAAAAGCGCAATTTCAAAGATACAACTTAAAAGGTGCAACCCGCGACTGGAAAGGTGCCACCAGCGATACGCGACCATTTGTCAAACTCGCTTGTGCAGTGCTGAGTGAAGTGTTATTTTTCATTTGTCAAATCGTCTTTTTCACAAAAACCAGGGAACAAGAGATATGCGACGCTAAGGTAAATATACATCTTGAATACGGTTTATTTAAGACTGTTTTGAAAACATGTCACGAGAGAAAACCTGTTTAAGGGTCGAAAAAAGAACGGAAAAATAGTTAACGATCATTCACTGAGCGTGCGTTGGATATAGCGAACGAGAGGCGTAGCGCCGAATGAGCTATGACCAATCTCGTATCCAACAAACGCGAATGGAATGACTGCTTTACTGGAGTTTCTACATACTAAATTCGTTTGATAATCATAATGTCTTGCTGTGTGGTAGCGAACGGAAAAAACCAATATTATGGCCACTTGATCAAACTTCAAAGCTGAGCTTTTGTAATTAAAGGTCAAGGTGTGGCGTACAAAGTTCAACACAAAATTTGCAAGTCATCGTTAGATTTTTGATGAAGTCGGCTGTTCTTTCTGTTTTAGCGACGTAACACGTTTTCTTTACCATAAAACGTTAATGTCAAGTGCAAAAATTTTAAGTGAAACTTCAAAGATAAGTATTGTTCAATGGTGTTATATTGTTCTTATTGTTCTTCTACTTTTGTTATGAAGATCGCATCGACTAGTATTTGCTTTACTGCCTTCCAATTCACAGGAGAAGTTTTTGCTTCCAGGAAAAAGTAACTTCAGCCTTGAAAAACTTTTGAGTGAATAATTTTCCATTTAAAGTGATCCAGTATATATCAACAGAAGTCTCCATTTTGTGCGAATGTATGCTCGGATAGTTGTCCGCGGACATTATTTGTTCGGAGATGCGTACAGAACTCGAGGAAAACTGTGAGCTTCGGGAAATAAATAGTGTCCATGGACATTTCTGCACCAAGTGGAGGCTATTATGTTCATTATCCTTCAAACATTTTTGCAACGGGTGGGAGTACAAAATTTTAAAGAACTAATTCGTGTGAGATGTTCAGTTTTCAGAGTTCTCTGGTACGATTTTATAAAAAAGAAACATTTCCTTTATTTTGTCACAACTACAAAACTCTCTCTTATCCTGAATTAAATTGCAAAGAAAGACTTACCGTAGTGGATGTAGCGCCGAGTTTAATAATAATAATCTAATTTCGGCAAGCCTGAGTAGAGTAACAACAATGATACAAAACAAATCGAAAGTGGTCTGTACTCTTAGCGACGACGACCTTCGTCAATGCAGTGGTCAAATTTTGTTGAAGACTTAGTCGGCTGCACCCCGTGAGTACACAAAATTTTGACCACTGTGCAAGTGATGAAGAATATCGTTGTCAATAAGAGTACAAACCACGTTGAACCACTGTCAATTTGTGAACACCCATGCCGATGAATGAATCGATGAAAAAGTCAACATTCTGAAAGTTTACTGACAAAGCTTTATACTCTCTGGCTTGGCCGAACCTCAAACGTTTTCGCGTGGATGGGCGAAACTCACAGGGGCAGCGAGCGAAGAAAGCGGTCAATGACCGGTTGGATCGATTTAGCAAAATGTACCGTTTGGTTTTCTCGCAGACGTGTAAAAAGATTTCAGGCAAGAATTCAGTTCTCTATTTGTCGTCTCTTCAAAGCTGTTTTGAGTTCGTCCCCTTTAGACTATTGAGCCGCTGTGCTCAGTGAAACAATTAACGCAACTTTCGCTGGTCACACATGTTATCCCAATTTGTAAACAAATCTTATTACCCGTTTACCAAGTAAAAACTGATATATTTACATATCGAAATTTATTGCCTTTACTGGTGATTGCATTTTTTATCGAAGTTCTGTTATTTTTTCACCTGTAAGGTCTCAAGCAAAACTATTTTTTCCCATTACTTCACCGCTCGCTCACAGACATTTTCCCTTGAATTCGCTGACGAATTCATCGACCACTGATATTTGTCGGAGCCAGGTGATATATGAGCTTGATAACAAGCTCATTAACTTGCTCCTTTCAGCCAACCAGGAGGCTAGAAACTCAATAACCGTGCTCCAGTTTTTAATAACCTTGGATATTTCCAGTTTTAGTTAGGGAATAATCGGTCGAGAGATGCATTTAGACCAATCGAGTGGAAACAAAAAATGTTTGACAGATTCATGATGAGAGCTGATAATAACCAGAGCTGAGTGAACCAATCAGAACATTAAAAATGCAATATCTGGAGTTTGAAATGAATAATTATCAACTATTCACCATGATGGAGGTGGTTAGTTGGTAAATAAACCCCTTCGGGCGGCTGGTATGTCGGCTGATAATGTCCGCGGCTGAGAGATTGTCCGAAAAATGAATAATTGGCCGAGAAGCGAAGCTTCGAGGGCAAATTTGAAATTTTGAGGATATTATCAGCCGACATACCAGCAAGCCAGAACGGGGTTTATTTATTTTATAACCCTCCCATTAATTTTCACATCGCAATTAAACTGCGCGTAAACACAGTAAAAAAGCCAGTGGTGATCTGATGGCGAATGCGCGTGATTGACGCAAGCAAGCAAAAAAAAAACAAACAAAAACAAAAAAACCAGTTTGGTTTCCATCCATGTAAATAGGAGAACGGAAAAGTTGAAACTCTTATTTTGACTATGTTTCTTTTTCACGGGAAAAAATCGGAGGAAAAATATCTACGCGGACGGGGGTTATTGCGTGATAACTGTCCTGTGATTTTGCACCACGTGACGTAAAGTAACCAATAATATCGCACCAAATTTAATGGATGGGTTAGAATGGTGGATATTTACCCATTAGAGTGCGCGTTCAATGCTATCCACTGTTTTAGTGCATCTCAATACCATTAATCACCTTAGTGGCTATAGAAAGGCCCAGACACACCAGTACTAGGCTAACAAAATTTGTTTGGCTTCACCAAAATCTCGACAAAATTTGTCTCCGCCAGAAAAAAACGTTTGTTAACCACAAAGTGTCAGTCATATGGATTTAGAGCCTAATCTGGGAGGCATAAAAATCGTATTCTGATTTTCCTGAGTACCGATCGTCTTGCAGCATTCCGAGGTAGGTGTCGTCCCTCTTCATATTTGTGGGCTTTTGCCTGAAAGACTAGCATTTAAGAAACCTGATCAAATTTTGTTTATTGACGTTTTCTTTGAATCATGACTTGTAAATCGAAAAGTCTATTAGATTTCACGCCTGGCAAATATTTATCTTGCTCCGAGACAGGACGACGGAGCCTCTGAAGGTTGGTTAAGGCTTCATAAAATTTGGCAGGAAAAAAAGTTAACCATGTGTATGGTGATCACGTTCGACTGATCGATTCAGAAAGTAACGAGAAACGATTAAGTTCTTCCTTTGACAAATTTGGCACAGATAGAAATAGTCTAAATGGGATCAACTGACGACTTTCAAATGGCTAAAATATTAACTGCCAGCGATTAAAATGCGAGATTTAGATCGTTAACCTTCGTGTATTCTTTCAAAATTTCATTTTCAAGTGCAAAAACGAAGTCAAATATACCGTATTTACTCGAATAAGCGCCGCGGCGCTTATTTAAGTTTTCGCGCCATAAGTGCGGCGCTTATTCAAGGAGGGCGCTTATTTAAAAATTGTACTAGACAAATTTAATTTTTCTATATCTTTATTCAACGGTACACTTTCTATCTGTCAATTTTCCTATGGACTGATGCTAAACTGATAGTAAATCTAGAATTACGAGAGAAATTCATGCGGTGAAAAAACCCCGAGCGTTTCATGATAACCCGAGCAGAGAAATACAGTCACTTTGAACTAAAGAACATCACAGTTAAATAATATAAATTGCCGATGCTGTGTTAAAATTGTTTTATAGTGTTTTTCCTGGTTATACGGAATTCCTCGAATAAGCGCCGCATCGGGGGTGCGGCCCTTATTCGAGGGCGGTGCTTATTAACTTTTTTTGTCCCAGATGCAGCGCTTATTCGAGGGCGGCACTTATTCGAGTAAATACGGTATGCTACATATGAACGATCGGCTATCATGTACGCAAAACACATTAATGTTCAGGTCCTGATTCATTCAGACAACTTAAGGACGCCTATAACTTCCTTTAGTTAGTTACTCTTCTTTATAAAGGCCTTCTGTTTGTATACACACCATCTTTCGTTTTGGTTTACTTTTTTAAAAAATTTGGGTGGCACTCAATTTTTCCCTTCCGCCCACAAACCTAAAATTTCTTATTTTAATTTAATAATAATAATAATGGTCTTTATTAAAAGCAATAATGCATCAACCATGTCATTATTTACAAAGAATGAAATATAAAACAGATTTAGATAGAAAATACAACTAACTATTAATGGCAGACAATGCTAAAAAGACATCTACTTACAAAAGTGGATTTTAAAACGTGAAGTACGAACTCTAGGTAATATATAATCATGGCCCCTGCTGCGTAATTGCCTAGTACGTCTCGGCGGTAAAAGATCAAAGATCATCAAGTGCAGTGATATTTGAAGTGATCTTGATCCATAGTTTGCTATCTCTGGTGGCTAAAATATCACAAATACTATATTTCTTCAAACAATATCCAGACTTAAAAGCCCTAGCAAACAGTTTGTCTATTCTCTTAAGTTATTTATCATAATAACAGCAACCCCACACCTCGATAGCCTA
Organism: Stylophora pistillata; assembly: GCF_964205215.1. Lineage (NCBI taxonomy): Eukaryota > Metazoa > Cnidaria > Anthozoa > Scleractinia > Pocilloporidae > Stylophora > Stylophora pistillata. The sequence goes on along the minus strand of NC_142521.1, from coordinate 21,420,114 downwards.
TGTGAAGACTGAAATAATTAGGCTTTGGAAGAGCTGATCTAATTGCTCCTTAGGGTAGCCATAAAATCTACATACTCTTAAAATATACATACGACTGCTGGCCTTACCAAGCACGTGATCAATATGTGAGTCCCAGTTCACAGAGTCATCCTCAAAAGTAACACCAAGCAGCTTGAGCTTGGTTTTACGCTCCACAATAGCGAGAGGAGCTGGTAGAACTTTCAGGCTACCACTTTTTAGTAACACTTCCCATGTTTTATTCAAATTGAGTGTCATTTGATTCTTTTCAGCCCACTCCATTATAGAAATAACTTCAGACTCGGCTATGTTGCCATCCTCAGCGCGAACAGGGATGCTGACTGTGATATCATCCGCAAATTTAACCAATAGGCTAGAGAGACTAAATGGCTCTCTATCATTTATCTTCAGAGAATATTGGACCTAGCACCGTCCCCCGGGGGACACCCCTGGTTATATCTATAGACTCTGTAGTGATGTTATCTACCGCAACCCGTTGCTTTCTATTACTAATGAAACTGATGAGCCAGTTTAGTATATATGGATTGATATCCACATTCCTAAACTTACTAACTAAAAATCTGTGATTTAATACAGGTCCTTGATAAAATAACATCACATGAGTCAGAAGGTCACAGCATAAGAATACAAAGTTCAGAGAAAGATGAATGCCTTCAACCTTTCAACTCAGGCTCCAAGCGCAACGCAGATGATTCTCGCCGGTCAAGAACCCCAGATCCGTCCAAATGCTACAGGTGTCATCGTATATATCGTCGTCATGGCTGTCATCTTAGCAGTCGGTTTTGTTGGCAACTTGCTGACTATAGTAGCCTTAAGTTGCCATGAGCACCGAAGCAAGAGTATCACCCCATTCATGATGAACCTCGCGATCGCTGACATTATCATTATTGTCTTTGGATATCCAGTGGTGGTCGCTGCAAACTTTACTTCCTCCGGACTCAACGTGCGTAACAGTCGGATCCAGTGCAATTGGTCGGGATTTATCAATGGCTCTGTTGGAATTGCTTCCATTGCCAACCTGACTGTGATGAGTCTGGTGATGTATTCTGTCATAAACAAGGTCAGCAACAATTCAAAAATCTCCAGATGCAAGGTAATATTCATCATTATACTCACATGGGTGTACGGAGTGATGGCTATGGTCCCGCCGTTAGTGGGTTGGAACGAGTTCGTCCCAGGCGCCTCTGGTATCAGCTGCTGTCCTAACTGGTCACCTGAAACGAAAGCTGGAGTGGCGTACAATGTGTTGCTGGTTTTCGTTGGCTTTGTTCTTCCACTAACCGTCATTATGTGTGCTTATCACAGAATATACAGGTCAGGAAACAAATTTTTTTTACAAAGGGCAATTATTATACTCAACCAATACTCCTTGTTACAGATTCGATATGATCAAAATGCAGAACGTGGACTTAATTTCACGGAACACGGAGGTTCTTGGTTAAACAAAATGACCTGATTCCATATTTAATAACATGGATTTCCACGACGGAAATTAAATTTCAAAGAAGGTTTCACAAGTGGTCAGCCGTAATCATGAATTATTTAACAAATCCTATAGTTATCAAGGTTGATCCGTTTTTCTTGATACAAAACAAATCAAATAATAGAAAAAAAAAAAAGATAAAAGAAACGAAAAGCATTGCCTGGAAAGTAGGTCACTAAGTCGCGTGGGGCTAACTTCTAGGAAAGTTACAGAGATATACTTCCAACAGGATCCTTTACTTTGCAGGTATATCTGTGCACAGAAACCAACTCATGGAAGTGCTTCGATTCAAGCCATTCGAAGAAAATCCGAAATCAAAGTCATACGCATGACTGCCATGTCAATTGCAGCCTTTGTCTTGAGCTGGTCTCCGTACGCTATCGTCAGTATCATGGCCACCGCCCGGGGTACTAATGTACTGACACCTGAAGCGGCAGAGGTCCCGGATCTACTTGCTAAGGCCTGGGTTATCTACAATCCCGTTGTATACACAGCAATGAACGTTAGATTCCGTAAGACCCTGATGCGTATCGTTCCAATTCGCTGCATCCTCCTCAAGGATAAGAATCCATTGGGGAAAAAAATGTCGTCCACAATGAAATCACGCCCCACACATGCGTGCACAATACCGGATCCGCCAAGGGATAGAGCCCAAAGTGTGGTGTATTCAGGGGGTACCTTCAGTGATGATGACAACTCATTAAAAACTTCTCACAACAGACAATGGCCGGTTCCAGTTTGAATCAGAGCTGAAGGCGCCAGATTTTAGTTTGATTCATTGGATATTGCATTGCTCACACACATATTTTACTTTTATTAGCCAGCATAAGTCATTTATAATTCTTACCAGTTCTCGATGGTAAGGACTAAGACAAGTGAGGCTCTAGGGACGAGAACTTCTTAAGATGTTGAAAGCATGCTGGCAAATCTTTTGCATTAAATAGTCACGTGTTGAGGCGTCCACCGCTCGAGCTGAACGCCCGCAAGTGATTGTGGGAGCGTGACCTCATAGAACGAGATTGTTAGTTGCTTATTACAAGACGCTCTTTGCGCATTGTTTTTAGGTTGAGTTGGAATTTGCAGTGATGGTGCCCAGCTTAATTTGTGATTCTACAATTGATATCTTAGTTAGAAAAATAACTTTTCATCTTGAAAATACGCTTGGTAGTAAACTGTGATAGAAAAAAGAGAAACGTAAACACGGTTTTCATATTGTATTGTGTGCAGCCTTATGCCTTTGATCATCTTGTGATACCAATGCTATGCTTTATCGAGCTTTTTCTTATGACATTTTGGTGTAAGGTATATACATGTAACTGCGACATTCCTTCTCAGGTTTATGAGGACAGTTAGACAGTTAATACTCCACTAACTGTTCTTCAACGCAACACTGATACGTTGTAAAATATATAATTTTTTTTCTGTGTAATACTAACTTGCGATTTGGCAGTCAAAAGGGCCGATTCTGAGGTCAACAACCAGTTATATTTTATCCTTAGTTGGTCTAGACTGGAATAATGCTTTTAGGCCCCCCCCCCCCCCAAAAAAAAAAAAAACAAACATTTGCAAAACTGTTTACTATCTCCTGTAACACATCTGAACATTGAGGCATCTAAAGATGAATGTGTTTTTGTAGGTGTAGCAGAAGGTGTGCCCAACACTTTCCACGAAAAAAGAGAAACCTTACTAACAGAATATTTTTTTACCATGATGCAGGTTTAAAATCATTTACGAAAAGCAAATTTCCTAAAGAATATATCTAAATGAGAAAATTTTACTCTTAAATTGAATTAAAAAAATATCATTCTTTCTTGGGTCAGTCGCAATACGTAAATGGGGGATTAAGAGTTTCTGGCTTCAAACATAGTATCCTTATTAAAGATGAAATGCAAAAAACGATTGGATGTAAAAAATAATTAATTTTCAACGTTTCCTCCCGTCACACTTTGTGATAATCGTCGCTCTTGTAATAAAATTGTTGCAACTTTAATACCTTTTTTATAAGTTCAACTTTACTTACAAATGAAAACCATTAAATTATCTTTCATTTTGGTTGGAGTTTTACAAATTGTGGCAAATAAAAGTAAGCTCGCTCAATTGGCCGACAGATTGTTTTGCCCAACAGTTTTTAATGTTTGCGCTTTAAAAAGCGCAAACATCAATGTTTTTGAGTCAATTACAAGACTCCATACCAGAACGGCTGAATCATATGGCGAGGTACCTTATTAAAAAATTCATAATGTAACGATGTGGAGATAATTGAATAAAGTTAAGGGAACTTATGGAAATTATATATTTAAACAGTGGAATTAACGATCTTGCTGAAAGAAAATCGTCGCGCTTTCTCAGGCTTGAGAAAAACGTTTTAAGTCTAGTGTTTGTTTCCTTACTCGAAACTGGTCAGCTCAGACGACCACCACAAACCGTATAATACTATCCAAACTTTAATGATTATTCGATCTAAGAGAAATAAATTTGTAATTCGAAATCAGAAAACGCAAATTTAGTGTTAATCTCATGGCAAAATTCAAGAAAACATGACTGGAAACTTACTTCTGTGGCGGGTCGTAAAAACAGGTTTCTCACTTCAGGTTAGCAGATTCGGGTAAGCGAACAGATATAAAAACCGACTTCTCTCTCTTACTGATTCTTCTGAAAAACTGATTTAAATCACGACAAGCTAACACTTTAAATCATTGTGAGGAATTTATGTCAATCACGAGTTGTGTTAATTAAATTATATCTGTCATCATAGGCAACGCCTATTTACTAAACGAAACAGTGTTACCAATGTTATGCTTTTACACAGGCTTTATTTTGAAATTCATGAAATTGTTTTGCGCATAGGTTTAAACATGTAACTTCGACGTTTCCTATAGGTTCTGTAAGGATAGTTAGACAGTTTTAGGCAAATACACAACGTGATTGGTTTCGTACTTCCTTCCACGCAGGAAGTCTGTGTACGAGTCTTATCCGTGAGTCCTCATTGGTCCCCTTGGAAGGTTCTCTTTGCATAAAAGTGACTCTGCTCGGTCAAAATTAGGACTTGCATCAGAAGGGCGAACGACTGAACATCTAAGTGAGACTTGTTTAAGTCCTACAAATTGAGTTTGTTTACAATATCTATCATAAACCCTCCAGCTGTTTTCTTTGTAAGTTAAGGTTTCATTGCTTGTTTTCATGTTAATCAACGATTCGCTTATCGTTTTAAAAGCTTTTTAACACTCGAACGAATCGAACAGTTAATCTTGACAGAGAGCCTCAATTATCGTTTACAGACCATGTTCATTTTGATATTTCGGTGCCTCTTTATCTTAGAGGCCAAAATCTGGCTTCTAAGATAATAAGTAATACAGCTTGAGTGTGTTTACAAACGTATCATTTGCCATCCGTTTACTCATGACTTAAGTGATACAGCTTGAGTATGTTTATAAACATGTATCATTTACCATCCGCCTATTCATGACTTTTGCCTCATAAAAATGACATGGGATTTTCTGTTTTGGTCTGGCTTGATTTATCAGGCTTGCCGTGAAACAAAAGAGAGTTTAACTTGTGTCAAAATGGTGGCGGTCGAAGTTGTTCATTTGTAACTAAACTCTTGTCTCACAAATGGAATACACGCCCTCTAAAAAGAAAGTAGTCATTTAGCATACGAATCAAATAACAGGAGATAACCGCATTGTAATATCGCCACAAGGTTATCTAACGTCGAAGGCTCTTGACAACTGAGGAAGGTTCGGTCTTTATGCCGTCAATGGATGGCACATGTGATTGGTCAAACTAGAGTATCAGTAAATTGAAGTCAATCAGAAACGAAACAGACCCGAACAGTGATATAGATCATTATAATTGAGTTTCCGGATATGAGTTGAATGCAAAGGAGTTTCGGAGGCACAGTGTTATAATTCAGCGTGTCTGAATATTTTCGACCTTTCTCAACGAAGTGCAAGTTGGGTAAATGATTTTCGTTTGATAAACCCGACGATAATCGATCCAACAAGTATTAAGTATTTTTTTTAATATCAGCACTCCCGGAACCCTGGAATTGAGGTAGGTAAAAAAAGTTATAAGATCTTTACATTGGAATGTTTTCAATTAAATGGTGCAATAAAGATGAAACAAATTTTTGATCTATGCAAAACCTTTAGGTGTCTGAATTCGGGCGAGTTCCATCGCCAGTGATCTATTTTGGTTTTTCTCCCAGTTTACACGCCGTTTCGTTGTCGAAAACATTTAATTTTCACAGTGATCACTGGTAAGGTTTGGAAGCGTACACTACACTTTATCTTTCGCAACGAAGAACTAATGTTAAGCTTGTACTTTGAAATTCATTCGATACAAATAAGTGTAGCTCTACGATGATTTTCCAAGGTTCGAATAGCTTTACGTTAATCCTTCGTACCCAGAGTATCATTTAATTTCCGCATTTTCACAAGAAAATACTGTCTAATCTTCATCTAGGTAAGAAATTTTGTTGACATCAGAGAGCGATAAGCTACAAGTCAGTGAATTTTAGCCTTTTCCTGTTTCTTGTTATGCGTTTAATTGCGAGATATCTTTAGTAAAGGACTCTTCGACGAAAGGCTTGCTAGAAGGGCATTTAAAAACGAAATGTAGACACTGGAGATGTTTATTTGGGAAAGATTTATCTGATGTCCTTTTTGACATCTATCTGCATAGTAATCAATTAAACTTGTATGTTTCCTTTCGTTTCAAGAATTATACCATTTGTCAGGAAAAAAAACTGAAATTGTATCTTCGCTCCGACGAAGGGCTAACGCTCGAAACGTCAGCTTTTGTAATCATTACGGTGGCCAATTTACCATTTCAACTTTGTTGATATATCCAAATTATTATGAAATTGTATCTATTGTTTTGCAAAAATTTTGCCTCCTTAAATAGGATTTTAGAATGATTGCATTGAGGTAATATTGGTTTTCGATTCACCTCAAGGCCATATTATTATTCAAAGCAAGGATGAGATCAAAATCGGTGGTATTGTCGACGCGCACAACTCTGATTGCTATCACAAAAATTAGAGCAATTTTTAATCGAGAGCCGAAGCTAATGCAGGATTGCATTGTTTTTTATCCTTGCGTTTGCAGATCCATAGAAAACCATTTTGTCTGGAATCTGAAATTGGCCGAACATGAAAAATCAAATTTGATAAAAATGCTGCTCAGATTTATCTGATAACAGAATTCGTATGACTGTGGAATTTTCTGGAAAGGAGATCCTACCCGTGTTATGTTTGTGGACGTTGCAGGAAAATCCTCATTTCTCGAATCTCTTGCCAGAAGAAATTAGAAAAGTTGGAAACGGTGAAGTTTAGAGATCGGTCGAAGCTCAAATCTGTGAACAAGCTAACGTAGTTATTTTGTTTCCCTTTGAACTAACCCACAAGAATAGATACGATGGCATATCGGGTCTTACGCTACTGAAACGGCACCTGCTTAGTTCTCCAACAGAGTTGTACAAAAATACAAACTTATAGCGCGTAAAAATCAGATGAACCGTTAAAACGGTCCAGCCGATGCATGTGGTAAACAAGAAATTATTTCAAGGCATTCCTTTTGCTTTTTAAGTAAAGAACTGGTGATTAGCAATTGTCTATTTCAAACCCGGCAGGAGATTATATACTCCTGTCCAAACTAATATTCCAGAGGAAAAAGAAAGAGACAAAGAGGAGAGAAAGAAAAGAAGAGAGAAAGAGAGAAAGAAAGAAAGAAAGACAGAGAGAAAGAAAAAAAGGGCGAAAGAAAAGAGTAATGAAAAGAAGAAAGAAATGAAAGAAAACAATTAAAAGAAAGAAAAAAAGAAAAAGAGAGAGAAAGAAAAAGAATTACTCTGCTGAAGTTCCAGTTCACTTTTCTCTTGGGGAAAATTTACTGGGAACAGAAGAGAAAAAGGTTTTTAAAACAAGGTATCAGTCACATGAGCTAAGTTAATTTTTATTTAAGTATTGGGCTTATAAGAGACAAAAGAGCTGTAACCCAGTTCATTGTGTTCTTGGCGGTCTGATAGACAACTAGCCGACTGATCGCTGAATCTATTTCGGAGTGTGAAAACTTGACACAGACAAATACTGTAAGGCTTGGAGAGGTCATTATCCGGCACAAGTCGTCAGTTTTACTGAGTGAACATTATAGGATCAATATAGTGAACATTATAGGACTAATATTGTAACAGTCGAGCATGCAATACATATAACTCCGAAACGCTCGTTTTGTTTATGCCCATTTAGCAAGGAACACATCTTTCGGTGCAGTTTGTCTCGTTTGGAGGAGCCTGAAGCGTTATTTGACGAGAGTAAACGAGGGCTTCGTCGGAAAGTACAAGGATAAACGATCTGAGATTGAAACCCGATTACCGACATGGATATGGCCAGGGAACCATCGCGGGTTTCATTATAGAGAACAGACTGGATTGCACATGAAAGAGAACTAAACAGCTTTGTTCAGCCCTAACTGAGATTTTCGTAAACGAGAAGCTCTGGTTAAGGTCTTCCATAGTAGCAAGAGAAAATAATGCCACATTATTTTCTCTCAGGAATTGTGAACTTATCGCATTCAATATAAAGAAATGGCGGCGAGTAAAGATCTTGGAATCTCAACGAGCCTTTTTGAAGAAGCGCTTAATTGATTTTGACAAAACCCCCTCTTCGTGAGTTTCACCTGGAACTCAATTTTGGTGACAATTAGGTCGATGATAATGATGATGACGATTTTTTTCACGGGGATTTAATGAAATGATTATCGCGAAGTGCTATAGCCATCTGCTGCTGTTGAGATAGAAAGTTTTACCTCAATTCCACTAGCCGCTCTGGCAATAACATTTGATAATGCATTCAATATCGCCATCAGTTCAATGTTTATTTAGGATTTCTTTGATCAGGTAACTTATGTTGTGAACTGTGATTGGTAACACGCGCGCCAGTGTTTGTGTCTAGACTGATAATAAAAAATAAAAAAGAGTGATAATATTGGTAGAGGTAAGAAGAAAACTATTTCTAGTACGACTTTGATTACCAAAGATCTATAAACAGAAGTTGATGAAATATGTTAAGCAATTTTTAATCATCCAAAACTCAATTTGAATTCTCACAGTTTCTCGTTTTTTTTTAACATGTTTCATTAGTTTCTCTGAAAAATGAAATTTATTCTTTCGTTTGTGGTTAATAACTTTAGTAACAATACAATGTGTAAATGTATATCGCAATGAATAATTTACAAAGCGATTCAATTTTGCAGTGGATGCGGTTACCTCCTGTAGCTACTATAAGTGGCGACAGGGTTTTGAAGAAACTGAAATTCGTTAACACAGTATCTCAGAGCACTCTCGCCGTTTCCCGTAGACGCAGCTCTCGAAATACGCTATTCTCCACTTGCTGTGCAATTCGATTTTCTCAAGGTATTTCAATAGTTTTTGCTGTATGTTTTTAATTCTTATCGGACATAATTTATATTTAGGGGTACAAGGTAAGAAGTTATGCTCTACACTGGTTCAAACTCACTTCTCAAAATTGCTTCAGCTCGCAAACGACTGCCCGTCAAAAACATTTTGTCACCTACAGTGAATTGCCGCAAGAATTCGCAAAACAGTTATCAAAGGCCTCTAAGTTCATTTTCATTTTACTATTACAATATCTGGCTCAGTTTTCGAAAACTTTCTTTGGTAATGTTTGTCTTAACCACACTAATCTCAACTATTTTAATTGGGAAGACGAAAGTTGCACAGGATAAACGAATTAATATTTAAAAAATTGTATTTGATTAATTTGATTGCGTTATGAATATGTAAAAGGCTTAATAGGTAGCCATTCTTCATTTTAAGTAAACATACATTTGAGTAACAATGGCATAGACAACATTTCATCTGAAAGGCTCAAAAGCGCTTTGTAATGAAATAAAGTTACGGTAAGGGCAATATAGCTGAGGAAGCTGTGCTTTCATTTCCAAAGTTAGCGTGAAAAACCTATCAAATGATCACAGGAGTACAGATCAGACCTCATTAGCACCAGTAACGCGCACTCACTTTACAAAGGTCAATGTGAGCGTTTGAAAACCTGAAAATAAGCATACACCGAGAGTGCAGCTTGAGAACACATTTCAGGCCTCGACGGGGCGTGTACCCGTGCTTTTTAGATACTAGTTAGGTGCTGATAACAACTGAGCTATCATGGAATTTCGTCGAATTTTAAATTTGTTTCAGGCCCTACTTCCAGCAGCCGCCATAACCGGAGCTTATCGGCGAGCATCAATTTATTACTTATCATCCACAGGCCAGTAACTAAATATTTCGCCTACTGCTTGTGGTCCCCGATTAATTTTGGATTTAATTTGAGCGAAACAAGGAAGACTACTTAGGGCAATGCCGCGCTCAATCGCTCAATCGTACTTCTGAACTAAAAAAAAAGCTTCGTTTTTCCAGTAACGTCGTGGAAGACCCGTAATATCTTAAAAATTTTGGTCGAGATTAGCTTGCACACTCTGCTTTGCAATGTCGAGTGACTCATAAAAGCTGCAGCGAAGGTGGCAGATTTCTTTTCCGTTTTCTTCTTACGTTGTAATATTTATTTAATTCCCGACGGAGGAGTAGCCCGTTTAAAAAAAAAAAAAAAAAACACGCCACGGCCCATAAATCATTATATTTTATTTCGATTGTACTCCACCGCTCGCCGGAATGTCCCTTTATCTGAGAAGAATAAAACTACAGAGTTTATCGGAAGTTTCAAACGGGGTTAAAACACTCAAGTGGTTAAAAATGAAGCTTTTCAGGGAATTTGTATTATATCATTTACGTGTGGCGGCACATTTTGGTGTCGAGCCGCCTTTTTATTAGAGAGCGTTGATCCTGGCGGATGCTTCCCAAATGTTTTCCAAATCGATAACTTTAATCTGAGAGGAGGTTTTTACACCTTTAGAAAGATTGATGAGATTGCGTTATAATGGAAGGGAATCAAGCCTGATTTGTTTTAATTTATGTCAGTAATTTCGACATTTGTACATGATTAAGACGAAGACAAAAAGCTGTCAACTTTAAACCGAATGTGTTTTTCTGGTGTAGTTTTCAGAACTATGCCTGTTGGTATATTTTATACAAGGCTAAAAGATTAGGAAAAAATTAAAATGTTTGAATCAAACGTTTTCGGCTGTTTGCCACCATCAGGGTTGGTGTTAATAGATTAATATCATATAAGGAAGATAGCAAATTTTATTCGCTGTCGTCAAGTAAAGAAATTGTGATGTTCCTTACTTGTTTCAAGCATGGAAGCATCGATGTAATTGCGAAATCGGATAGGTCTATCGTTGGAGGATTTTTTTTCCCGTCCCTTGCTCTTGAAAAGTGCTAAACACTGACTTTCCTTATCGAAATTTTTAATTTGATATTTTTGTTCATACCTGCTCGGCGTCACGATTAAAACAAACAAAGAGCAAAATAGGATTAAGATATTATATCTTGGTTTTAAAAGACCCATGATTTTAATCTTTTCCGCATCGTACATCTCCCATGTATCCGATAATTGATTATGTGCTGATTGCTTATTTTAATTTGCTTTTTATTTGATGATGTTTTTCATACCTGGAGCTCATTAATAACCAGCAGACAGACTGAAATCACAAAGATTTACTAACAAGATACATCATGATAATGGATTTAGAAACTTTTGGACCATTGGACAGGTGCCAACGCATTGACGTTGACCGAGTCCTGGGACAACATTTACGGATCAAAAGATTTAATAACTTTTCAAACCTATGCCTCGATTGAAGCCCTTGCAAAAGGTAAGCTTTTCAAATCAAAATAGCTTCAAGTGAAATCTGTCGGTGGATGTCTTTTTCTTTCACGCGGGAAATGAAAAATGTCCCTTTAACAAAGGGACAAATAGTATAACGTGGAATTTTTAGTAGACCCGCTGCGTTTTTTGCGCATGCTTACAGGATTAAAACACCAATTCATTGTATTAATTAAGTTACATTCACCCTATGCGACAGGCGTATTGGACTTTGTTTTTGATTTTTTCTTTTTACAAGAAAGCAAGGACAAGCACCAAATGTGGGTGGCGGGCGCTTGTTCACCGCGCGCTAAGCATGGGTATCGCGCTCATTTGGAAAAAAAAAAAATCTCTTTTTTAAAATAGAAACTCTGTTCTGCAAGCTAGTTACAATCTAGCTATCGCGCTCATTTGGAAAAACAAAAACCCTCAATTAAAATAGAAACTCTGTTCTGCAAGCTAGTTACAATCAAATGATATTGCTGATCTCGTAGCAGAACAATTCTAGATCAGACTGATCCGCTTAGTTCCCCTCCCAGGAGGACTAAACAGGTCGTTTATCAAATCACTGATCGAAACTAGTTTAACTTTCAAAAACTGCCCAGAATATCGAGGGTGTTGACCGCCAAAAGCCCATCACAGCCTCGGCTTAGCCGCGCGCGACAGCATAGAACTACATCCAGATGGGATAGGGCTTGTCGTCACTTTTCTCTCGGATTGATAATGGAGAACATAGAGAGGAATTGTTAATTTTACTGTTTTCATTCCCTTACTGATAGTGGTAATATCTTATTCATTGGGCGAACGAAAAGATCTTATAAAAAACTTGCTATTTAGCAAACCAGCGTGTTTGCTATCGTCAATTAATAATCTCGTTAGGAAAAAATGCGATCACCTGATAGGGCAGCATGGCGGCACGTGTATGAACTTGGCAGCTACTCAAACGTTACATAGCCGTTTACTTGTTGTTTTATGAAAATCCAGTCAAGGTATTTCGCGATGAAAATATTGATGATTTTTCAGATAACCCCTAGATTTTCACCATTATTTTAAAAAAATAGAACAATATTGTTCTATTTTTTTTCCGCTCACCAGTGTACGGCGATGAACGTGATAACCGCCTGTGAGAGTTCACTAGTTTACCCTTTGAACTCTCAAGGGTGACTGGGATCGACTGGGACTGATCTAATATCTCCCTTCAGCATCACTGCTGGATCAAACATCAAGGGTGGGAGAACAGGGTAAATAAAGAAGCGTCAAAGAAATCCTCCCAGGCTGTACCCTAGGAAATGTGTGGAGAACAGCATGAAGAATATTTTTACATGTACTCACATTAAGAGTATGTAGGGTTAAACGTGGTCAAAGGTCTTACGGCAAATTTTACTTGGTTTCGTTGTCTTTGATCCTCAAATCAATCAGATAGAAGGAAAGAACACAACATGTTTATTTTTTTTTTAAAAAAAAGCTAATCTGCTCGGCGCCTCCACGTGAGAGGAAACGGCAAAATTAAACTGTTTAAGTTCAAGAGCTTTCCAATCGATCGTCTCAAGATTTAACTATTGCTGATAACTCGTCACACTAAAGCAGAATAACAGGGTTTCTATAATCTCTCTATTTGAACTCAGTAATCTAAAAGTCGCGATCTGAATAATCTCTCTTTCAATATATACATTTAGGAAATCGAAAAATCGTCTGAAGAAATTTCACAGCGTGAGGAGTTTCCCAGCCTCTCCAAACAAGCCAGTCACACGATCTACCTAACGGAGAGCGATTGAAATCCATCGTTGTCAGAAATATTTCACGTGAAATCCCTTCCAATCAGGTGATAGTCATGAATTTTAATTAACTCTCTAGGAGAACGCACTTTTCATATTTTATTTGCTTCGGGATATTCACAACAGGAGTTGCATTGAAACATCAGGAAGTCATTGTTAAACAGGGCTGAAGCTTCTGCCGGTGAAAGGTACAAGGTCACGCTCTTCTCTAACGTACGTATCATTTCAATACTACATTCTAACAATATATATATGTGATATTCATATATTGCACTTTGAATGGGCGAATGACGAAAATCGCGTATAGGTTGGCCGGGGGGTGTAGAAAAAACGTGGATGCTTCATCCAGTGAGGAACCCTTTGAAAGTGAAGTGGGGTCAGCTTTATGAGATACGAATTTTTTTATGAGTTGAGGCATGCCTGAAATCCTGTTTTAATGTTGTTTTTTTTTTCCAAGTAAGACTTCCCCTCCTTTCTTTCCCCCGAGGACTCACTTAATCAAGTGAAAATAATATCAACAATTTCAGAACTACCTGTGGATTACTTCAAGCCACCTTACTTACCCTTTTGTTCCACAAATTGGCGATATTGTATTTATGGATTCTTCAGGGAATAAGCATAATATGATGAAACTCACGTCTTCTTGACAAGCCCTTAACCCAATTAGTTAAAGCCAGTTAATTCGATTTGTGGTCTGATTTCTTTAGTAAGGAAGTGTTCGAGAAACACATGAGTAAACTTTCCGGAATTTGAAATATGTGTTAGTTTGATTGTCTCTTCATACTAAGATGGTCAAATGTGTATTAAATATTTTACGCTCTAACGTCAGTATGCCTATTTTCCATACTGTTCTCTATACATTTTCTAAGATATGACCGAGTGATGATTTTTTTTAAACAATCAAGAGCTACTTTATTAGTTGTTGATCATTTCCTGAATGCGTGACTCAGGGGTGATGTTGTGCGGAGAAATTAGATATTAGCCACTCTTGGAGGTCAAAAGGTTAAAGTTGACAATGACAGATGATCACTTTCATTCGTTTACTTTTCCTACATTTTTTCTACGAGAAGGTCTATCATTTCTGGCACACGATCGTGTGTCTATCACGCGAGAGATAGCGAAGCGTACCGAATGAATACTTTGAAGTTGAGTTGACAGACAAGATGGTGACCGAGAGTAGTATTATCCAAAACAGAGCGTTTTGTTTTTTTCCTTTTCCCTGCTCAGAGCGAGTCGCGATTGTATGAACTGAAAGAAGGAATCTCTTATAAGATTTCATCTTTGAAAGGAATTTACAACTCAAAACACACAATTCAAACTTCCCGGTTTCTGGAATTATTAGGAGAGAACGTACGTCTTTTATATTACTGTACTTTTTCAGCGCGTAGCATTAACCTCCCATACGATATTCCTTTCTTTAACTCTTTCTTCAGTTACCACTTCTCATGGAAGGCGAATCTCTTAAACAACATCGCTTCCCCCCCCTCCCGTGTAAAACTATATGTGTTGCGCATTTCGGGAAAAATTCCAAACTTCAAAGCTATGAATCGGTTTAAATTTTCACAGCGATTTTTAAAGCACCCTTGACATGAATTTGTTTTCATGCTTGTTTGTTTTCATATACAACTCAAATGTTAAAAATCCAAGCGTTCAAGTAGTCTGTGATCCACTGTAACACATTTACTAACACGGTTCCCAAATCACGTTAAATTCCGCTCTCTTCGCTTATTGGAAGAGGAAATCTCTCAAAGATTTTTTTCTCATCCGTGTATCGTCATAATAGAAATTAGACGAAGTTTTATGCGGTTAGGAAGCTGAAGGTATTTACAAACCGCTTGCCGACAAAATTACACCGTCACCGAACAAAGTCACCATTAAAGCCTTCTTCGGCTTATATTTTTCATTAAATAATGAACTCGTTATTGCATGTTTAAGGCCCTTTCTAGTCCATGCCAGATATCGCCGGGCTTTATTCATTTGTCCCTCACTTTTTTCCATATATACTCGCTCAGTGTCATTTTTTTTTCATGCACCTCTCCCTGTCCTTTACTCACATTACGTGCTAGCCTCGTCTTTGTATTCGTTCGCTTAATAAACATAATAAATAATGAAAAAAGCTCGGTCAGAAGGATTTGAATCTTAGTACTTTGTGGTCCGCAATTTGCTTTAGAAAGTAAAGTATCTATTCAACCAAAATGCTTTGCAATCACGAACCGGAATATCAGTTGTTTCCTATACCATTGTCACGGTGTTTGGAATTAATTTTGCCGGTTCCAGTCCCCTTGCATCCTAACGAGTGGCCCCTACACAGGACTTCAATTATCGTTGTTATCTCTGAACATTATCATTTCTTTAGTTTCATCCACTATCTAATTACTTCTGTCTGTGCCAATAAGAGAACTTCAACTAATGTTCCCTTGGTTTTAACTATCGCAAGAATGATATTGTACTCTTCCGAAAGTAAACAAACACAGGGGCGTGGTTGACTAAGATACTTTAAGCTCGTCCGATAGAATTTAAATCGTGCCGCCTTACCTTTCTTCTCTACTGGAAAACAAAAAGCTTTATTTCCATAAATGATAAAAAAGAGTACCACCAGAGAGAAGCATTATTTTCTAGCCAAGGTTCAAACTCAGTTAAGCCTTTACGCACGAAGATAGGAGAGTACAAAACTCTTGGTTCTATTCTCATAAATAGGTAATTACAACCCAACATGCCTGTAAAACAAACATTACGCTGCATATTATGAAGCGTGCGAGATCGCTACATAACGGCAAGTGAACTTAGTGTATTTTAAATGATATTATCCTTTGTCATATCTATCTTCATGAGTATATTTTGAATTCCTTTGCAGAATTATTAAACGTATCAGAAAATTACAAGTCCAACAACTGATCAAGATTCAAATACGTAAAGGTTTGACAGGGAAACAATGAGTCCGTCAACCGGAGTTCCGAGTACGACTTCAATAAAAATTAACAGCGATAGAGAATTCCATCTGGATGCAGACATCCTCATTTCGTATGGGGTCGTTATGGGTTTAATCTTGGCAGTCGGCTTGGTGGGCAATGTTCTGACAATCCTTGTCTTACGCTGTCCTGAACACAGAAGGAAAAACATCACTCCACTCATGATAAACTTGGCAGTCGCTGACATCATTATAATTGTCTTTGGCTATCCTGTGGTCGTCTCAAGTAACTTTGCTTCCTCCGGCCTCAACCTTCGTGAAAGTCGGCCGCTTTGCATATGGTCGGGATTTATCAATGGCGCCACTGGCATCGCTTCCATCGCCAATCTGACCATGATGAGTTTGGTGATGTTTCACGGTGTTAGTTCAGTGACTAAGACGACAAAAATCTCCACAATCAAAATGGCGGCCATTATCACGTTCACGTGGGTGTATGGAGTGACGTCCATGATTCCGCCGTTAGTGGGTTGGAACGAATTCGTTCCAGGTGCCTCCGGTATCAGCTGCTGTCCTAATTGGGTTCCGGAAACGAAGGCTGGAGTGGCGTACAATATGTTTCTGGTTTTTGTCGGCTTCGTGCTGCCACTGAGTGTCATTATTTTCTGTTACTATCGAATCTACAGGTACGCTTACTCGGGGGGGGGGGGGGAGGGGAGAACAGTCTATCTGATGTTTTAATCAATATGTGTTTTAACCTGGTCTTGAAATCGGAAGAGAAGATTTTGCAACTTTTGGTGTCAGAGATGGGTATTTTAACAAGAAAATGAACTTAAGAAGTAGTCCGTGTTTTTAGGCAGGCTACGCTTTCTGCATTCCAACCCTTCTTAAACATTGCATTCAATATGATCCGTAAGGGTCTCAAAAAATTCATTTTTTTTACTCCGAAGATCTAAACCTTTATTTTCTGCCTAGCATTACTCCGAAAACTTATTTATTCTTGGCCGAAAAATTCGTTTTTTCATGGACGGCTTGTTGGATGATAAATCGTTCAGTGACAAGTCTAAAAAGAGCTACCAGGTTACATAAGAAACGATGACGGCGACGCCGTGGACAACGTCGGTTAAAACATGAACTTATATTTTACCTTTGTACCGCACGACACTAGAAAGTCAATGAGTGCGTTTCTCACCGTCAAAACTATCTCGAAACTGAATAGGGAACACAGCATTAAATTAGAAATAAGATTTAAAAAATTAGCCTTCGTCGTTCACATTTTCTAGACAACGCAACGTTCGGTCATATCACGTTGTTGTTTTACAGTAGAGGCAAAGAAATTTACAAAGATTTGTAACGCACATGCACAGCCATTGTTATGCTCATAAAACTTTTTGTTTAGTGACGTTCCTGATGTTGCTGCGTTCGTGGTTTAAACTTCCTTTTATCGGCTTTGCTACAGGTCCCACAAGAAAAAAAAACTGCTGTTAAGGGCCCCACTGGGGGCTCTTATGATGGCCCACTAAAAACTGCCTTGGCGAGTTACGTTCCCTCGTTAAATATTGTTATTATTAATACCATTCATTATCACAGACAAACAGCTTTCTCTTCCATCTTAGCTTCATTCGCACTCAACAACCCACCTCAGGCAATGCCTCAGTGGAAGCCAGTCGAAGAAAGTCTCAGATTAGAATGGTGCGCACGATTGCGATGTCAATTGCCGCCTTCGTGTTGAGCTGGTCGCCATATTGCTTGGTTAGCATCATTGCCACCATCCGGGGTACGAATTCGCTGACACCTTCAGAGGCAGAGGTCCCGGATTTACTCGCCAAAGCCTCTGTTATCTTCAACCCCATAGTGTACACGGTGATGAATGACAGATTCCGAGCTACTCTGCTGCGCATCATCCCCTGCGGCAGCCTTTTCTCAAGGGAGGTCAATCCGGCGTCAAATTCCGTTTCCAGGTCAGTCGGGTCCATTGTCGACAATGCCAGTTCTTCTTTTGATAAAAGAAGATCCCAGAGGTACCAGAACGACCAGAACGACGTTTGAAGTAGTCTACAGTGTCCTGCATTGCGGCAAACAAGAACTATTACCAAGTATTACGGCCTAGAGGATGAATTAAATAGTGAAAAAAAAAATCCTCTCAGACAGTCTTGAGTGCAGTAGAAGTTACAATGATGTAGACTGTGCATTAAGTTAGTCCGCAAACTTCCAGTTCCTGCGATCAGGCTGACAAATTTGAACCGAATTGTTGACAAAGGAGATTAAATCTCTGGAGATCTACTACTGGTATCTGATAATTAAATAAAATTAAGGGAAGCGTGGTTAAAGTAGAACTTTAACGAAACCAAAGTAAAGAAACAATCTTACAAAGAGGAATAAACGAGAATTTGTTAAAAATGCTAGTTAAAGTATGCAATTGGAATCCATTTCGAATTATTACCATTCCATTTACTTGTATGGCTGACAGTAAAATGAGGTTATTCTGCACGATAAACTTTGGACGCATTCTAAGCATAACTTAGCAGAATTAGAAAGTTAGAAACAAAAAAAAGTCACGACAAGCTACCGAAGGTGCTTTTTTCTCTTAAATTTAATTGGTGCACTTGAAAATATTTTAATTTCAAGAATTCTAAGTCATATATCAATAAAATGACATGTTTGTGTGGACATTTTTTTAATGCGTGTAATTGTTAACAATAAATCGGGTTAGTTCTTGCGAAAGATCATTTGAATGTATTTACGTATCCATAAAGGTAGACATAAAATATCTTGTTAACGTCTAATGTTTTTGTCATGGTTTTCTCGAAACTGAGCGCTCGCGTCCTCCATCCGTAGTTAACTAAATAAGCTCCATCAGAGTCTTCATTTTATTTTCCAGAAAGACTTGCCAGAAAGCTGCCGTTATTCCAGTCTTATAATAAAAAGAGAATGACACATGGGCGCGCGTAAATATGGAATTTCTCTTCGAGTGTTTAACTTGATATCTCAAGAACGGAATTGTTTGTGTTCTCAGTTTACCGTGTATGCCAGCCATTTTGAACAAATGTAAGGGTTGAGATGCAAGCAATAGATCCCACTTTGTATCAGTTTCCCGGCGCAATAACACACTTAGGATACTTGGAGAGCGCGACAATCTTTTTATCATGAAAAGAAATTCCATATCTACAAGCAATCATGTATTATTTTGTTTATTATGTAAACACCATAGGCCTTTACTGACTAGAAAAGTTTACTTTCCCGCCAGTTTATCTGACGTTGTGGCGAACGGTTTACACGTGATTTTTGGGTGGTTGATAACCTTCGCCAAACTTTTCCGTACCAACAGAAGAAATCTGTTTAGTTAAAATCTACTAATTTTCAGCCGCGAGCAGCAAGCTACGAGTCATTTTCGGTTTTTTTCATGTTTAAGCCTTCCTCCGCTGTTAGGAAATTTTTAACGTCGCCGTCTGTGAAGCTCTTCCTTTCTTTTCTAACTTACTACAATATACCACGGACATCGACCTTAAAAGCAAATTCTAGGGAGATTTATTTTTGAATAAATAAACAGAAAATGTTTACTAGCTGAGCTTCTACTGCCCGAGTTTTGTTTTATCAATGACGACAGTCCTTACAGGAGTACCATCAAAAAACATCTGACATCGTCAATGGCAACAGTGGTGGACCCATAGAACTTTACATCATCTAAGAAAACCTTGAAACACCTTTCAGTCTCTTCATCCAAATGACTGGCTGGCTGGCTGTCTTTGTTATGAAAATTAGTGACTTCACTTTTACCATTTAAAACACTCAATAAAACCATGCAAGTTCCGTATTCCAGAGAACATCACTTCTCAACTACTTTAAGTGAATTTTGTCCGTCACCGATTGAGCCATGGATGAAATCGCTGTAGAAACCTCCTGGACTGCGATAGTTTCGATCTGTTAAAACAAAACGAGTGCAAGAGCTTTCCAGACAGGTAAAACATTGTTTAGAGCATATACATGTAGTGTGTTTTATTTGTTGTTAAAAAAAAGTCGAGTGTGAGATTCGCTAACCAGGTGCTCACTGAGCAAGTGAGGATTAATCCAAGAGCACATGTCCAAAATAAATCAAATTATCGTTCAGCATAAAAATTAATCAAAAATCCTACTTTGCGGATTGGTGATTCTTCATGTTCTGCGGGAACAAATTTTAGCGGTTTAAGGTCATTGAAATTTCAAAGGAAATTGCTCTTTTCGATTTCCTGTTTGAGCGCAAGGAGAAAATTCTTGGATAAACGAGAAAATGGATTAAATCTTTTTTTTAACTTATCATTTGCGTTTCATAAACTCTGATTAGATAAGATGTTTCAAAAAGGTAAACTGGCTTTAAAACTACATTGTTCAAGCTTGTTGAACGTATCTATGCAACCGAGAATTACCATGTATTTCCGAAAAATTTATGTATACTCCGTTGCAATGCTCAATTATAGTACTGTTTGTTTCCTTACCTTATCGTGTATGCCAGCCTTTTTAAACGTAACAACTGTTAGGGCTCGAATGCAATAACACACTTGGGGTGTTAAAAACAGAACACGAGCAAATTTCTTAACTCATGAGCCAGAGCCAAATGGTATAAAAATTATTTTCATGCTCTTCTGAACATCCCAAGTGTGTTATTACGCCGGTAAATCAAACCGATAGAAAGTTCGGTCTAATCTTCTATGGGCTTACCGGTACACTAAATAACGTTGTACATAACTGTTGAGAGATTTACTCCGACAGAACTAGAAATTCGTCAAAGTAAGGGATTGATTAGCAAAGATACAGTGGTGTTGGCTCTTGAAGACCCAAGAGGGAGTGTTGGAAGCGGTGAAGCCACTCTGAACTGAGTTGTCACAGAGCATCTTAGCGCCAAGGCTGGTTTTCAGGTTTGGATCAAATAATCTCTTCTTTTTCTTTCTTATGGGTAATTTACTAAAAGGGTTGAAGTGTCCTACAGCCGGTGTCTTGTGCAACAAGATTTGATGGGTGCACACTCATTCTAAATTTCCTTATTTAGAAGTGGCTAGGGGACCGAAGTAAACTGACTTACTGAAGAAGGAACGGATCGAACATGAACAGTAGAGGGAGCATTTTCCAATCCAAAATTATGCACTTGCCACGAATTAAAACAGAGGCTGTGTGCCGCTCTCGGAATTGATGGCTGAGTGATTGGCTGAGATAAAAGCGTGCAAATGCAATTGATTTTGCACCCTTTTTATTTCAATTCCCTTTGCAAACAGATGGGGGAAATTTTCCATTAAGTCCTTGTGGTAGATTCTTCAACACTCTACCCGCTAAACATTCGGAAGCATCAAAGGAGAATCTGTGCGATGCTCTGTTGACAAACCTCGACTACGTGCTTCATCTTATGTCAGAAACAGTGAGACAGTATAGTGTAGTGTTTCTATGATGCATTTACATTCAAAGGAGTAGTCTGCACCAGGAACTGTGCAATGTTTATCTTCGCTGTCGAAAAGTACCTAAAAAAATGTACTATTTACTACGTTTTGTTCCAAGTTGCAACCTAAAGGTTCCAATGTTGTCTTCAAATGTAACAAAAGTTCAATTATGGCCGCCGCCAAATATATTAAGATGAAATATTGTTTCTAGAACAAACGTGGTAGACCTTTATAAATAAAGGCAGAGAGCTGATGTAGCTAAATCTATTTGACTTCAAAACTGGAAAGAGATTAATAAAATGGAATACCGTTTGCAAGTGCTGTTTTTCAGTGGCTTGGAAATTTAAGTTTGTATAATGGGACTATTTCTGTTGTACCTCTTCATTAATTGGATATCAGCAAACGCCCCTCCGATCCAGGAGTGTGGATTTGCAGTGCAGATATGCTTCCATCAGTGGATCCTCACACAGTAAGTATTAGGATTGAAAAAACAAAACAAAAAAAAAAACACAAATGCATGTAAATTGAACGTTGTAATGATCGTGAGCATTTCTTGGAAAACTTGACAAATGCAACTACATCAAATTTCTTTAGACATTGATCATCTGTGAAGCTTTAAGATTATGTCTATTTAATTCGCTGTCTTTACTGTTAAGGAATTGACTGGAACAAGTTTTTAGACGGAATGACCGTGATTCTCTCCCAAGAAAATGTACGATATACGAAGGTCCACGGAGTTGTCAACCTGGGACAAGAGGTATGGTTGACCAATTTTTGAAAGTACATTTCTTTCCTGTAAAGCTTCACATGGTATCAGTTATTCAAACCAGAATTAAAAAGATAAATACGTATTAGGGTTTTCCCTGTTTTCTTTTCCAGGGCAAATTAAAAGACATAAGATTTCGAGAAACCGAAGACGAAATAAGAAATGTGCTCTAAGCAACAACGGCAAAGTGCCAGTGGTAAGTTGGGGGTCAGGTCCGCGTAAATTAAAAATAATTAAGAATTAATAATTATGTGTATTTTCCCAAAGAATCTGAATTTTCTAAAGGTAACATCCTGAAAATTTCATGGAAGAAAACGTTTTCGACGAGAGTGTATAATCAACGCCGTAGAGTTATCGAACAAAATGTGACGGTACTTCCCATGACCAGAGCATTATTTCTTGGAGTTTACTTTCAGATGAAGTGGCTCGCTTTCGGCCCGTGAAAATTGAGAGAAACTTCATTAATTCTGGCGTTTTTCGGCAATAAAAGGAAAGGAATAAGTCACTGAATGATAAAGAACATTTGATATGAGATATATTATCTTAAAACGATTCAGAAATTGATTCATCGGCTGTCTCCCCAACAGGTTGGTGGTACAGTGTATATAAATACCAGAGTGGCATCAAAGCTACTAAATATTCATGTCTTCCATCCTCTGGACGCATGCACCTATTATGGTCTGGAAAATGGAGCAGAGTCAATCCAGGTTAAGTCACTGGTGCCCACCTAAAAGTTATATGAAACACGTTCAACATTCTTAATGGCATAAGTTTGAACAGCTCAATTGAAAAAGTTTGGAAGGTACTCACTAACGAGATCAATCCCTTTGCACGTTAAGTACACCAAATAAATTCGAAAACAGAAGAAGTTTTTTCTTTTCTAAACCATGTGGTCGATGTGTTTGGTCGAATATTTTAAAAAGACATAATCATTCCCAAGATTTTACTAATAATTCCACAGAGGGCCCAAGCTCTCTTTGAGAACCACCCAAGGAACACAATTTGCATATTTATAAGGATTTGTATGGGATTTTGTACAAGATATCCATAGAGATATTTAAAAGCGAAAATATTAAATAAAAATGGCTTACCTTATTCCATACGTGTGTCGTTTGCTCCTGGTGCCGTTATTTTACCGATTTCACTTGATTTAAGCGGTTTTTTTTAATCCTGGTTCTCTACCACATAAAGAGAAGACCTCCTGAAGCTGAACTGGGCCAGCCTGCATAAATATTGTTAATAAATAAATAAATTTGTAAATTTATGCTGAGTAACCTGTCTACAAATTACAGAGAAGAACTTTGTTTTGAACAGTTTCCATCGAAAACGGAACCTTTGATTACATGAAGCCCTCTGAAGAATGTTACAGGAGACAAATGCTTCATAGCATTAACCTGCTTGATTTGAGTAGGGAGTCATTTGACTGCAACAGGCTCACGCATGCATCATCATGTCTGGTAAGAATGAATTATCTCCTTACCGAATCAACAAAGTTCGAAATGAAAATCAGTATAGAGTGGTGTCACACAGCCACAACCAAGAGAGTACCTTCCTAGGTTATTTATTTCATATTAACAAGGCACAAAGAGAAAAGAAAAAAGCACTCACTGCTCCTTTTTACCTCGTGGCTTGACGATAGTCATACTATGGGGTTTAGCTATTGACGCAAGATTCACTCACTTATCAGTTCACTCATCATTGATGCACTCTCTCCATTCTGATTTGTTAGGAAATTATTTTGTACCTGGATTCAATGTGTTATCCCCTGTCTCCCCTACTAGGTTTGGATATGTCCTTAAAGCCATTCTGTTGTGTTCTGTTTCTATAGAGAGGCGGTTCAAGTGACTACGGTTCTTCTGTTGTGATCAATTCCATCATTGACGATGGCATCATGATTGGGAAAGATTCAGTTGTGTCACTTGACGGTCAGTTGGTAATACATAACTTCTACCCTTCAAATCCCGGAAGAGATGAACATTTAACCTCCCTTTTCAATGCTTCTCCAAGAAAATTAGCGTTGATTACAGAAAAACCTCTAAGAAGAGTGTTAATTTAACACCAAATTCTCATAATGATAATAATAATAATAATAATAATAATTTATTACATTTGATATAGCGCTTTAACTATTAAGATATTCTAAAATGCAAGAGGTTCTACTGAATTTTGAATGCAACCAAGGCTCGACAGCTAAGAAAATTTTAATAGTAAGTTTAACAAAAGTTTCCTGTATAGGCGTCTGACCCCAAAATAAATTACTTGTGGCGTTCAACTATTCTCGAGCTGGGGTGATAATCTAAGAAGAAATATATGCGGTCTATACAGAGACTAACTTGACTATAATAATCCGCAGGATTAGTAATAGTCTTTAATAGATTCATCTGTGTTAGAGGTCTATTCTATCGGGTTTTATTATTTCAATTCTATACATTAATTTAACCGTAGATGTTTTTGTTATTTCAGGGTAGTATGAAGTTTGGATGTGGGCCGATCTTGATCCGGGTCTTACCTCAAAGGACCTAAAGGTATGTGTGAGGTCATACTTACTTACCATCGAAGTAAAATGGAATTTACAAACACTTACGAGAAACCAGCCTGCAGATCGCCGATTGCTTCACAAAAGAACCGTTCGAAAGGAGCCTTAAGCCCACGGTTGTACACAGCTGGAAGCCAGCAAATCATGAATGTAATCTTTGTATGGATTAAAACGATTTTTATCTTCATTTTCCTCCCAGTTTTAAATCATTAGCGAGCTTAAGATCCGACGATCCAAACATCTGGGACGGTAAGCGGAAGTGAAGTTACCGCCAGAATTACTTCCGTTTGCCGTCGTTGTGAGGTTTCCCGCCGTAGCGGTCTTGTCTGTGACGTGAAGAAAGCCATTTTGCCGTCGCGGCTAAAACGTGAGTAAACCTTAGCAAAATAGCGCCATTTTAACTTACTTTGGGCGAAAATTGTTGGCAATTTTAACAGTTTATTGTTATGAGAGGATATCTGTGAAATGGCTGAGAAAAATAAAACGATTTGTTCATGGAAATTTTAAATAATTCGTTTGCCTTTCTCATAAATAGTTCGTCACTAAAACTAGCTCGATGTCAATCAAGCAACCCAGTAAGTTTTACAATCTCACCATTTCTCTTTATTTCGATGGAAAATTCGTAGACTAGTTCGGACACAAATTGATGGCCATGATATTATTCCAGAAGTCTTTTCTGGAGTCTAACCGACCACCGTGAACTATGGTTCATCTGAAAAAATTTTCATAGTCAACAGTTTCGGTAATGTTTTTCAGCCACAAAAAACGTACTTGATTAAGCGTGAAAAATTTGCTTCAGGAAATTGGTTTAACATTTATCATCATGATAAGATTATACCTGTATTATGCTGCTTTGCATACTTGTCTATGCTGTGATTCAGACTTTTCCTGTGTTTAAAAAGGTCACTTACGTCGGAGTACCAGCGAGGGTACGCTAATCTTCTCAACAAAACTGAAGGGCATTCAATTCCATCGCACAGAGCCCCTTGTTCACATGTATACGAATCAAGTAGCCCCATTACGTCTGCGAGAATAGGTATGTCCCTTTTTCGGTAACGATCTCTGCCAAGCACTCACTTCCGTCGAGTCCTTCTTTTAGTCAAAATGTTTGAATTCTGGTAGGGATAATCGAGATTAATTGAAATGCTGGCATCATTCAACAGTAAAAATTCATCTTCTGAATGTCACCATCATCGAAACGTTCTAAAGAACTAGATAGAGACGGCGATATTCCTCTCCTAGTGATTCAATGCTGGTCAAATCTTCGATATCCGTTTTTATACAAGTTAAACAATTGCACAATTGTTACACGAGTTCTGTTTTCCAGCTTTTCAAACAAAAACAATAGACACAGATCCAAATCAGAACCAGGTCAAGAACTCGGATAAACATGCATATGGCCATCCATTGGTTGTCGGGGGTCGTACTAATGGATTAAAAGAAAACATCTTGAGGTGCGTTTGTAACGCAGCTAACAGGAGGGAAGGGTGAGTTCCATGCTTTCTAAGGCGCCAAAGGTCAACAACTTAATGGCCTGCGGGTTGGCTCTCATGGTACCACGGCACGAAGTTCGGTTTTCGGGTTAAATTAAAGAATTCAAAGGAACAAAGCTGCCTTCAGGCTCTGACCTTATACCGGGGCTCCCAAAGAATTGCACTCTCTTCGTATTTAGTTAAGATCGTTGGTTTGTGACACCTGTAATTGGCAAGATATTCAAACATCTACTATGTAATCCGAGATAACGGCAAGCTACGGCCATATTATGTACTCTAAAATGACAGACAGCTTATAGAAAAAAGCACAGCTGTGAGACTGCATTAATCGGCTTGGTGGAAGATTGGAGATTAGCCTTGGACAACAAACAGAAAGCACTTCTGTTATCGATGGACATGTCTAAGGCCTTTGACTCAGTTCTTCCCTCGTTAACTGTGGCCAAACTTGGCGCTAATGGTTTTAATAACAAATCATTGCAATCGATGCATTCATATTTTAAAGACAGGCTCAACAGGGTGAAAGTTGGCAAGGCTACTAGTAACTGGAATGTGATGAAACGTGGATGTCCTCAAGGATCCTCCTATTGGTCCAATATTGTGGAACTTACTTATACCAAAATGATCTATCGTATCACATAAATGAAAACGTAAATTTACAGATGTATGCTGATGATCATCAGATGTATATAGTTGGCAGCGATATGTCCATTATGTGTACTAATATGGAAAAGGAAGGAAACTCTGCCCTTAAATGGTATAAAGACAATTATTTACTGTCTAAACCAGAAAAACTGAACGCTGTAGGGATTAACAACGTAATGAAACTGAACAGGTTAACATCAATATCGGTGATCAACCGATTACGACAACAGATAATATCAAGCTAATGGGCCTGAACTTTGACGAGAATCTAATTTTTAGCAAACATATTAGCGAATTATGCAAGAAGGCCAGTCAAAGGGTGGGCGTTCTCGCCAGGTTGAGAAACTTGGTTACTACGGAGACTAAACTATTATTGCTATATAAAACTGCTATTTTGCCATATCTTACCTGTTGTCATCTCATATGGCATTTCTGTAAGGCGTCGGATACAAGGAAATTTGAAAGAATTCAAGAGCGAGCACTGAGGATAGTTTTTAATTCACATTCAGAAACGTACATGAACTTATTATGTATAAGGTTAAACTGGCTACTACCTGATTTTATTTGTGACATTTTTAGTCCTAAGTCTTGTAAATATAATTTTAGAAATAAAAATGTTTATATTCCTAGGTTTAATTCTGTATTGTATGGCAAACACTCTCTTAGATATCTTGGACCATTTCTATGGAACAAACTGAAAAAAAAATTTTGCTGAAATTAGTAGCCTTTCTAGGTTTAAGTTCCATATTAGACGCAAGGATTTTACCGAACTGATAAATGGTAACAGTTGCTCCGCTTGCGTAAATTTTACCTCTTATGTTATATAATCATAGCTTATTTCTTATCATTAATTAGGTTATTAATCTACGTTGCTCCGCGTGCGTAATTTGTACCTCTTTGGTTATATAATCTATAGCTTATTTCTCAGTATTAATTAGGTTATTCATCTACGTTGTGTCCCCAATTAGCGTCAGCTAAATACATTGACACATGAATAAAGTTCATCATCATCATCATCATCATCTTACTGTTAGTCTGCTAATCAGGCTACTGACCTTTTGTCTTCTACTCTATGATGCTTTTGACTGGAGTAACTCATGATTTTTTCCCTTGGTGGTGCTCCTCAGTTCGGTTATTACTGAAGGAAATCATGTCCTTGATTGATTCGTCATCAGAGTTTGCATGGAGAAAAAAACTATGGTTTGAACTAGGAAAAGCGCAAGTGAATAACACGTCGGGAAACTGTACGAATGATTGCCTCCTGCCTTTTTTTCAAGGACTGTGTGAAAGAACGTCTCGCGGAAGATATTCTGGACATTTTAGATCAAGGTAATCACGTGCTTAACAGAACCAAGCTGAAATGAAATTATTTGATGTACAGAGATTCACACAGAGTGCTGTTCGGTTAAGCATTTGGAAACAATATAGTGCGAAGTCAAAACAAGTCACCTGCTTGAAGCATGGGAAAGGATTTAAGTTGCCAGGTCGCCCACGCAACTGGTTTTGCATTTGATTGGCGTTTAGAGGTAGGCGTGAGTTTCTCTAACAAATTTCAGAGCAAAGTTTGCCAAAGCCAATGCAGTCCGGGATAACCTTTGATGCTCAATTTATAACAACTTTAATTGTATAAGAGCCTTGACGTATACGCTTTGCTGAACTAGCTAATAACTTAGTGTCTTTGATTTTGAATTTAGTTTTCATAGAAGAGTTTTTTCTCGGGCGAATTTTATATATAGTCGATGCCCATAGATTACACAGGCTACTCTCGTGAAGTAAACATACCCATCCAACATTTGTTGTCTATTATGTTCTTCTCCGTTTCCCAGTTGCGTCCAGCGCCACCTCCCCATGCGTGGCTGCACGGACCCTGGCCTGTAATACTGACGTGTGGGGTGCGATGGCAGGAGAGAGAGCTGGACTGAGAAGTGGACCAGCCCGCAATGAGTCCCGGGTGTATGCTTTTGATCTGCTCGATGTGTGTATAAGATTGTTGCCCGATATTAAACAAAGCAAGGGATTCTAGATAAAGTATTTTTATAGGTGTAAATCCTTCTGAGCACTGATTCTTTATGCTTTTTTTAAAAACTTTTCTCCTCGATCTTGCGCTTTCGTAATTTTTTGTGAAAAAAGCTTTCTTAGACAAAAATAAAGAATTATCATAAATACACGCATATTTTTATCTCTTTTCTTTTTTCATTTATAGAAAGGTGATGTACCAGCGGGTGTGAAAGCTCTCGCAGAAGAGCGTTCGCGTTGGATTGACAACCGAATATGACAAATCATGTCGATCGAAGAAGAGAATATAAACCCTTACCTGCTTAAAAGGTCTCAATGGGGTGATGGCTTTTAAAACTAAAGCAGATGCGCTTATTCCCAGTTAGTGCCTGTCAACTACTTTTAAAATTAAAACTGTTTTGACCTTCCTCATTATGAATCACCTAAAAACGAAACCAACCAATGGAGCTAATCATAACATATATTTCAATATGGAGGCCCTTAACATTTCTTGATTTCTGGTACTAATTGATATTATAATCTTTCGCAGTTTTTTGTCACCAACAAATGCGAGTCCCTTCCCATGGGCCTTTGGGTGATAGCTGAGGCACCAGGTAAGTAATTTTTTCAATGAACACATTAGCCTACGAACAGATCCAAGGCTGGCACTGATGTTACCTCATTATCATCCAACTGCATAAAGCAGTCTACAAATCTTCACAAATGGTCTGAGATATTGTACAGTTGGTGAATTTGTACTGTAAAAAAATCTACTCGTCGTTTGCATTTTGACTCGCTCTACGAGCTCGTCAAAATACGACACAACTCGTCAAAGTACTAAGCGATACTACGTACCACTGATAGACCCCTTACAGATGTCTCGCCTGCTAGCGTCGCTAAAGACCTATAAGAACACTTAATTTTGGGGCTGAGACTGAGCGTTCTTTTTCTTTTTGCGATTTGAGATTGAAAAAGTTCTTAACATGTGAGGTATAGTATTTCAATGAGTCAATTCGGAAGCGATCAACAATAAGAAATCCACATTATTAATGTTGAAAAATGTCCGCAAGTATTTGAGTTAATTGTCCTGTTAGACCACAGTTTTACATTGCTTTTACCTTTAATTATACTTCTCACAAAAATTAAAAAAAATGAGCCGTTCTTAACTGACTCTCAGCCTGGGTATGTTCGTAGTATGTTCTTAAAATTTTGGTTAATCTCAGCCTGAATGTTCCTATAAAAAAATTTCCTTAAGAAAAGGGTTATGTTGTGTTGTGTTGACTGATGTCACACTCTTGGTACAAAAGTGTTGTTACTTGCCATTCATGTCAAATATACTTGCTGATTTATCTGGTTGTTGAGTGATGTCACACTCTTGGTACAAAAGTCTTGTTACTTGCCATTCTCGTCAAATATACTTGCTGATTTATCTGGTTGTTGAGTGATGTCACACTCTTGGTACAAAAGTGTTGTTACTTGACATTCATGTCCATTATACTTGCTGATTTATCTGGTTGTTGGACTGATAGCCCACCAATAACTTATGAACACGGAGGAGCTGGTGCCAACTGTCGCCATTAATCTGAACGGAAAGGTAAGATTGACACCTTTAAGAAGTAAGTCATTCGCGAAGCACCTAATAAAATTATCTTAACTACTGGAAACTGATGGTTTTCACTTCAACAGCCATTAGTCTCCAAAAGTCATGTCAAAGAGGCATCCGTGTGTCGCGATTATGTCAATTGTTATTTCACGAATATAGAATAATAATAATAATAATAATAATCTTTATTTAACGTGGGTAGAGACACTTAGCAGAAGCTAGTTTACAGATTTTCCTAAATATCAATCAGTTAACAGCAAATCCAAGAGAAAGATTTCAAGAAGAGTTCACTGGGGCAAATTCGGAGTTTGAAAGGGTCTAAATGGCACCTTTAGACCTGTTTTGGCTTGATTAGTCCATAGCAACTCATCATGCATGTACTCCGGGCTCATGAGACATCGGAGCCACTCTGGCTTTAGGCTTCAAGTTTTTTTCATGGTCAAGTTACATGTCAAGTTCTCATATAAATGTGCAAATTACACCTGTATAAAGGCTGACAGTTTCGAAAGAAACTGTTTGGGGCTGCGTCGGTGGGAGTAACGAAATAATTTGGATATATCAACAAAGTTGAAATGGTAAATTGGCCACCTTAACGATTGCAAAAGCTGACGTTTCGAGCGTTAGCCCTTCGTCAGAGCGATGATAGAGGAATTGTGGGTTGTGTGTGCTTTTAAAGGCAGAAAATGGAGCTACGTTATTGGTGGGAACATGGCAACGAGAAAAACAAGAATAAATTAGTGGAATGAAAAGCGTTCGTTGATCCCTGTGGGATTTAGACTGCCGGTTTGAAAGATGAGCTTTTGTTCAAGATTTTTAAGGCTTTCCGTGCTACCTAAGTGTAAGGAGAGACCGCAGATTGCCATATGTTGCTTAGAATGATTACGTAAATTAAAATGTCTAGCGACTGGTTTCTAAACTGCTATCGGAAACAGAAGTGTATCATGGCGTCTCGGAAGTGAATGTATGATAGGCATTCCCCCCTTTTAAGGGTTCATCCAGAGTCAAAATGTAGCGTTAGTGGAAAAGAGGTTCTGCTTCTTAACTCCTCGGTGACAAGCTGGTGAGCTAGGCAGTAGTTCCTTCGAATGAATTGGCATCAGTCATCTTGGACCAATGAAAGCCACATAATTAGCTTACGACTCGCCGCTAATTTTACAAGTTAACCAATCAATATACTCTACTGCTGGTAAATGTCCTGAACTGTGAACAACTAGCGTTTTGTTTGAGCGATGGCAAAGAAAACTTTAGAAGTTGCAAGTGTCACAAGTTTATTATGGGGAAAATATATGATACGGGCCTTGTGCCCACTTATCTTCTGATGAATCAGAAGACGGTGCTCAACTGATTTTGCACTTTGTGGTCTCAAACAGGAAGTGAACCTAAAGGCATCAGCGAAATGATGAAAGCACTAGAACCTTTAGTATTAGGTCAGTCAAGTGACATAATCAACAATTGTTCACCAATGTGGAGGTGAATAGTACTTGCTAAGCTATTCACTTCCGAACTAGCCAATCAGTGCGCGCGAAAAGCACTATTCACCTGTGGTATATTCTGTGAAAGTGTAGTGTGATCGTCCGGGTGAGTGTAGTCCTGAGAAGGATTACGGACTACAGGCTGCGTGCCGGTTAGGGTTTCCCCGCGAAAGAAGTGAACGAGGAAAATGCGTTGGAAAACAATAGTGGAACGAGCTCTTGAGACAACTTTTCTCGTCATTTTCCTCTCTGTAACTGAGATGGAAGCGACGTAGTCTTAATATGGTTGTGTGGTGTGCGAAAGGAAGTCACAATCGATTGATTTTCCAAAAGCAAAAGGGTATACAATCGAGTTCATTCGAGTCCTCTTAAATAATTTTTGGTACGATCGATGCCGATGATCTTGTTTGTGAATGATACAGGAGGCCTGTCGAAGAGCACAGACGTATTGGAAAGTAATTTAATCGTGTCATTGCTTTCCCAACAAATCGAGTACATTTGTAGTACTTACTTTCCTTTTGAGTGTGTTAGAGTTTCAACTTCCAGTGCAATGTATTTGCAATTTCAGCCAAAAATAAAAGTTCACAGAAGTTAGGTTTTAGTTGAAAAGTTCTTTTTCACGAATCACAGCCGGCGGGTACGATTACTGAAACACAAAAATTAATGTCCTTGTCGCGTTAAGACAAGTAAGATAATGTTAGCTCTAGAGATATGGTTTTCATAACTTGGGGGAAATGGTAGAATAATTATGATTTTTATCAGAGAAAAGAAAGTTCTTTTCAATCATCAGTCTCGAAAATATCATCACATGTGGTTTATGACATGAAAAATTAACCCAAAATCTGATCACTATTTTGGTCAAACTACGCCCAACTCTCAACAGATCAGAATTGCACCATAACTGGAGATGTGTGTACAAAAAAAGAAAGACCAGCTTGTTGCCTAAATGTGAATAAAATCAAATAACATCTTGAGCTTCCAGTTGTAATTATAATAGTTAAATCAGTGAATCAATTATTTTCCCAATAAAAATTATCTTTGATTTCACCATCCTTCTTACTGCCCAAAAACATCAGATACACCCTTTGTAACCTTACTTTTCGACCTCTTAAATTACAAGAGTTATCTGACAATTTGACGAGAAACTGTACAGCTGATAGTGTCAGTGACGACAAAAACCAAATTATTTCTCAAGGCTTGTATCCCTTGAGAACAAGACTGAATGAAGTCAGCTTAAAACAATGAGAAGAGTTTTGTTGACCTCTTTATTAAAATGGATGATTTACACCTTTTAGAGATTAGAGAAATAAGACTGAAGTCAAAAGGAGACTTTGATATTGCACATTAAGTGGTAATAGGCACCAAACTGACTGCTATTTAAAGAAATTTATAGACATTTGCCAGGGAGTTTGGCTGTGTCAATGTTACATGAGACAAATCATGTATGAATCACTCAAGAAATTTATTAGCTCTCATCCTGGAAGCTTAAACACTCTTAAGGAATATAACTGATCACTCCTCACATTCATTTTCAATGAAATCTGGACAAAACTTCTGAAAACTTTATTGGTAATTTTACTGTTACAAATAGAGTAGACATAACTCCCATATAGCATAAATTATTATAACATAACTAAAGTGAAGCGTGTGCTCTGACAGGTTAATTCAGCATCTATTATTTGCCCATGGGTGTATGCTGCTGACGTGAGCAAAATAATGCTAAGACTATTTTTCTGCACGCACTTGTTTTTTCTGATCACGTAAGATTTGTTAAATAAAAGGGAACTCTTATTACAATGTTTCAATGTTATGTTAATAAAACAAAAGGTAAACACCACAGTTTGTTCATAGTTCTGCTGAACTCTTTCACCGGTTGTTGGAAACAGAGCTTATAAAGACGATTTTGGTTGGTATTCCAGGAAGCGTGATTAAACTTTATCGAGTTGCTGGTGTACAGTCGGTTATTATGAATGAATTTTCGTGCGCTTGTTTTCTCTTGTCATGTAAGACTACACAAACAATTTTTTGCGATGTAGCTCAATAAAAGGACTTCTGTTCTCCCAATGTCTCAATGTTATGTTATAAAACAAATGGTGAGCGCCATAGCATGCACTATTGAGTTATGGATGCACGTGGGAGGTTGCTAAGAACTCAAGAAGCTAGAGTTGCACGAGGCAATAGCCTCGTGCGACTCTACTCTTCTTTCATGCTTAGGAACCTCCCGTGTACATCCATAGCTTAATAGTAAACGCTATGCTATTCAACATTTGTTAATTAGTTTAGGCAAGTTGTGTACAGAGAACAAAAGACTGATAATTTAAACAAGAAGTAAGCCTCTGGGAAAAATGACAAACTCTTGAATAACAGCTAGCCACAGTAAATGTCACAGCCATCCATTCTGTTTATAGTACCATAGTACCAATTATTGGGTCACTTCACATTACCTTAAGGTGGCTCAACAGGGTTTTTTGGCCGGGTGAAGAATGGGTACGAAAATGGCGCGACCTCTTAAATGAATCAAATATGTAAACAAACATGGCGGCTTCACGCGAGTGCACAATTTTTGTCACATAATCGCGAAGTTTACTTGACGAGAGTGAAACGGCATTGATACTTTCCAGTAATGAGCACAATATTGACAGTGAAAGACCAGAAGTTTACTCAACGCCTACACAACATCCGTAATGCGTCAGGTCGCTTTCGGAAAGTGGAAGCGATCGAAACCAGAAAAGAAACAAAAATAAAAAGGTTACACGAAAGGTTCAAAACGTGGAATGCCAAAAGGAAGCTCCAGTATGATAACATATCCAAGGAAAACGAACCCCCAGCAAAACGAATGACACGAGCACGTGAGGTCAGTACATTTTTCTTTATTCGGAAGTCTTAATTTTTGGTAAGATTTTCCTGTCAAGCTTGTTCTAATTATCGGCCTACCTGTTCTGTTGACTCTAACCCTGATTCCCATCAGCAAAATAAAGCTAAGAGGAAGGCGAACCTGCCACAAGGATCCAGACTGGTGGACTTAGAAACCCTTACAGATGGTCTGACAGAACGCTTATTTTAAAATTACGGTAAATTCTCACTATTTTTAACTGCACCATAGCATATTTTACACCATTTTCATATAAAAGAACATAACAAATACTGTGGATGGAGTCTTTTTTCCCTGTTAGTTTACAGTGTATTTTACAATATTTCTAGGCCCTTTGTCTCTTGGCAATGTTTTTGAAGAAGAGCACAGTGGCTTGGCAAGCACGTTTACTGTTATATGCAGCCAATGCAATGCGGAAAACACCATTAAAACATCAAAAGAGCACAGATCTGGTGCACGCGGTCCATTGACCTTTGATGTGAATGCAAGAGCTGCCCTTGGCTGTTTACACACAGGAGTGGGCAACACCCATTTAAACAATTTACTTTCAATCTTCAATGTGCCTGCACTGAACTCATCAACTTTTAAAAATCGGGAAAGGGAAGCTGGAAAGGCAATAGAGCTAGTAGCAAAAAATAGTTGCCAGCAATTCCTAAACCTTGAACAAGAGAAGGCAATTGAAAATGGCAACAAGCCTGACCAGAACAATTTGGTACCTATTGCCTGTTCTTACGACATGGGGTGGCAGAAACGGGGGCGAGGTTTCAACTCTAAGACCGGACATGCTGCCGTCATGGGCCTTTCAACTGGTAAGGTCCTTGACTACACAACAAAAACTAAAATGTGCCGCTCCCGTGATGAAGCTAAAAAGGCAGGAAAACAAACAAATGACCACGACTGTAGAAAATATCTTTCAGGCTCTTCAAAGTCAATGGAGCCTTTAGCTGCAGTTGAACTTTTCAATGAGGTAACTAAATCAAATGTCAAATTTTCAATTTACACTGGGGATGATGATTCAATGACTGAATCTCACCTAAAGCAAAAGGTACCCTATGGTGTGGAAAAATGGAGTGATACAGTTCACATAAAAAGATCCCTTACAACATGCCTATACAACTTGAGCCAATGAAGTAAGTTCCCCAACAGTTCAGTGTTGTCACAGAAAGTCATAAATTACGTTGTCAAATCATTTACATACCGTATTGCACAAAATAAGGGGGATGCTACAAACATAAAATCTGCAATTAAAAGCATTGTGCCTCATGCATTTGGTGACCATACTGGTTGTAGAGAAACATGGTGTCGATACAAGAAAGACCCTTCTCATTATTGTCACAGAGATCTTCCCTATAGCAAAGACCTCCAAGGGGATAGCCTTCAATAAGCCCTGAAATCTCTCTTTGATGAATATAGCACAGACATTGTTATAAACAAACTTGCACCTGCAGCAAATTCTGTACGTAACGAGTCTGAACAGTGTGGTGGGCTCGAAGAACCCCAAAATTCGCTTTTACGGGGGAAGTGAAAGCAATGATTATCGAGTGTCCTGCAGTGTCCCTCAAGTAAATTTAGGTTACAGGTACATTCCTCAAACTCTAGCATCACTTAACATAGAGCCAGGTCTTTTCTGTGTAGACCATAATACGAAAATGGACATGAAAAGTTCGAAGGACAAACAAAGGAAATCAGCAGTTGCATTCAAGCGACGTCGATCACAATTACACAAACACCAGATTTTAGAAACCTCGAAAATCGAGGGCAAAGAAGGTACCATGTATGAAAGTGGCATTGGCCTGAACCTAAACTCTTCTGCGACAACATTGGAGTTGAACAATTCTCAACTTTCAATCACTGATCTTTATGATATAACCGCTGCTGTCACGAAACAACAACAAGAACAGTACGAAAATGCAGTTCCGAAATACACTTCGAGACCCACAGTTCAAAAGGAAAAATTTGATAACAGTAAATTTGATCACTTTGTTTCATTTGACATCGAGACAAATTCAACGGGAAAATCAGCAGAAGTATGTCAGCTCGCTGCCGTGGATAGGTCAGGTAAACAATTCTCATGCTATATTCTACCAACCAGAGACATAGATTCTCACGCGTCAAAGGTCAACAAACTTACAGTTAAAACTGTCAATGGAATCCGCCGACTTTTCAAAGATAATCGAGTAGTAGAAGCCTTTGACTTGTCGCAAGTACTTAGGCAGTTCTTAACTTTTTTGAGGGCCAGCATAGATTCAGCTTCAAGACGATCCACAAAGCCTGTTTGCACAATCTTGGCTGGACACAACGCCGCCACATTTGATATTCCAATACTTCTTGGAAACGGTGGCGAAAATTTTATTGCGGAGCTCAGTTCCATCCATCAGTTCCATCCAGTTTGCAGACACTCTGACACTGATGAAATCAGTGATCAAAAGCAAGCACTCTTCCATCCAAAACGCAGAAGGTAAATTTCCAAAGCCTGGGCAGAGTTCTGTTTACGAACATTTATTTCAAACCACCTTTGATGCCCACGACGTCCTAGAGGACGTGATCGCTCTTCGAAGAATCTTGCTTTCGCCTAGGTTGGCTTTGTCTGATGAAATGCTGGTGAACAGAAGTTCTGTAATCCCTGTCAAGGACGCCGCCGAAGACCTGAAATATCTTGACAACCGTCCTCAGAGACTCCTGTCTTTTCGAGGAAAGCTGTACAACCCAGTTCATGCGGATAGCCCAATAAAGCAAAGCATTGCCGAAAAAATTGCTGGCAGTGGCCTAAGATATGAGGATTTAAATAATTTGTACCAACGATTTGGACGGAAAGGTCTTGTGTGTATTTTGACGAGACCGCCATTGTCCAGTCGCTCATCGCTTCCAAGGGTCACAAACACGACGAGAATAGTCTCCGCAATTTTGAAACACTTCGAAGAGATTTCCAAGGATTCTGCGGCATAGTGAATTATGGTATGTTCTCAACTGATTTTCAGGTCAAAAGCAGTTTGTACAAAAACGTCAAAGATAATGATCGCCCGTGTTTACACATTCGTCCTCGACAAAACCGCGTGGTTCGAAATTTCGCGCATGCTCAAATAGCGATCTTGGCGAGTTCCTATTCTGATGACGTGGTTGTCATTGAGGTGAGAAAATAGAAAGTTCCCCCTCAGATTTCTCGTATTTCCTTAAGTGAAATTCCTTGAAATTTGGCAGAGATGTTATACCCTTTAAGCTTTCCTTGCTGTGAATTTATCAGAAAAATTTGTAAGACAAGTTTTTCGCTCAGCCAAAAAACAACAAAAATGTTAAAAGCGAAAAAACTACCTTGACAACCCCTATTTTTTTCGATTTTAAAAGTTTCGTCTTGCCAGACTCTATCCGGTCGGAGAATAATAGAAAATTTTACCAAAGGAAATTGAAGAAAATTGAAATCAAAGTCAAACAGACGTCAAAAAATGGCGATATTTGAGTAGTTTTAATTTGGGACTAAAAGCCTTG
The DNA here is from genome assembly GCF_964205215.1 of Stylophora pistillata. Taxonomy (NCBI): domain Eukaryota; kingdom Metazoa; phylum Cnidaria; class Anthozoa; order Scleractinia; family Pocilloporidae; genus Stylophora; species Stylophora pistillata. Next base: position 21,381,867 of record NC_142521.1, on the reverse strand, counting down.
ACTTCAGAGGTGACTGTTGTACAGCAAATTTAGGCCCTTGTTTTTTATGTTTCAGTAGCTTTGATTTGAAAAATAGCAAAAACAATGAGAATATTAACTTTCGATTGATGTCACTGGCGCGCGCTTCGTGATTTTGCATAACCCTATTGAGCCACCTTAAGAAATAAGAACTTCACAATCATGACACACACAGCAAAGTGAAAGATAACTACACTGGTTTGAAATTCATAGTGCACTTCGACTCAAAATTGATTTCGCAAGGCAAAGCAGGAAAGAGTACCATATAACTCCATACATTAATTATGCATTCCACTTCGTTGTCTTTCACGACAAAACTTTAAAAACAAAGTCTACTAGTCTGAATGCATAATTAATGTATGGGGTAATAATTATGGTACTTTTGCCGACTTGGAGAGCAAAATGGCCAAAGACGGTTTTGGGTCATGACTTGGAAAATCCACCAAAGCCTCCCGAAAAATAATTCGCCGAGGGTTGTAGTAAGAGCAACTTATAATCCTGAAGCTGGAACCTTTTTTTAAGCCTTGTGTTCTATATGACTATAAAGAGAACGAAAAGACGATGTTATTGAAAGTGATTCGATGCTTGGGGGCCACCTCAAACTTAACGCAATTTTACTTCGAAGTTGAAGTAAAATAAGATCAAAATCTAAATTTCCATCTTTCCTCAGATCAAATATCTCACGATCGTCTCCACATACAACTTTGTGATTCACAAAAATAAAACATCAACATCTTAAGACTAACCTTCACGGTCATGTGCACATTTTGATCTTCAGTAAATCAAATCTCAAACTTCAAGTCTTCGGGCTTTTTTCGGGTTTTGTTCACACTTTGATCATTAAAATGTCCTCAACCGAAGAGCCCGCAATCACCATGAGTATCCTCAGAGTTAGAAATGTTGATCAACTTGTCATCGCGACGAATCAATTCTTGTCGCGCATGCGCAGACAAAATGCCTCTCCGCTCTAACGAGTGTACATCTGGAACTAATGGCTGCTACAGGAAGTGAACCACGCAAGCGATGGACGGCAATCGTCTTGACTTGTCAAAGCAAAAGTGGTGCTCACATCTACCAGAAAGGTACTCTATACAGTAGTGTATACGGCTATTTTATTTCTGATGTCGAGTGATAAGACAGGTGGGTTGCAGATGATGCAAACAAGCAACGTTGGTGTGACTTGTTAAAGTAGAGAATAAGACACGACTTAGGGAGTTTGCTGGCCAATGTCACAGCGCTAATTTTAGCACGTGTCTATTCTTCAATAGTCAATATTAAAAAACTTTGCTCAGGATGGGAATCGAAATTTAACGCTCCCTGGTTCCAATTTATCTTTGAACGCATATCATCGATCCGATTTGTGTTTGTTGGTAAATTTTGAGTCCTTCGATATATTGCAGATATTGGACTTCTGCAGTAGGATAAATTACTATTCGGCGGATGAATTTCAACGAAAGTTACTGCGCTATCCATCGGAGTGGATTGCTTTATCCACTCTTCGAACAACCAAGGTCTGGTCTAATTGACATTTGTTATGACACCCCTGTACACTACAGATGTAGGGAAGAGACGTCAATGAATTAATCAAACATTGGCCGATTCTTTTGGAGTAACTCTTGTTGCAAAAAGAGAAAAATAATAAAGGATATTGTTGATCAAGGTGTATGGTGAAAAAATCTTGCTAGCTGTTTACTAAAGAGATCATTCATTAAGAGAACCTTGTTTCATTGTGATCAGTAGAGATTTGCTGAAGCAAAGGCATTTAAAAAACCAGGAAAGATTTATTGCTGCTCGATGTTTCGGAATCATCATGACTCCTTTATCAAGAAACTAGTTAACTAGCATGCAACTAAGGAAAGGTACAAGATAAGTATAAATTACAATAAACAGCCTAAACAAACACCTTGGCGCAGATGGAATCTGTTTGCATGTTCAGTGCTTGTTTACGCATGCGAATGTCTAACATTTCTTTAACAAGGCAATCAAATTTGCCGCGACATTTCGTGATGATGTGAAATTGCTCAATGAAGCGTTCAGGCATTTCACTATTATGTTGGAGGTTATAATGTATGTAAATCGAAGATGACTTTTTAGTGTGCCCTTCTATGCGCTCGTGTAAGTGACCAAGTGTATAACCCACATACCCTGCATCACACAGGTTACATTTATATTCATAAATGAGACATTGTAGGTTGACAGTGGGGGGGCTTATAATGTCGTGTCGCTTGAGTTGTTGCTTGAGCTTAGGGCTTACAAACACTGGTTGGACAGTGACGTTCAACTTGGAACTTAGATTGTTCAGTTGTTGTTTAACATAATTAGCTGAAGACTGGTCCTTGTGTGACAGTTTATACTTTTCCCTCACCAGAACTGGAAATTCACCAGAATAAAGGTTTCCTTGATAAAGATGTACTGCTTTTAACCTTGGAAGATCCTAAGGCTCGTATAGGAAGTGGTGGGGCGACAATAAATGCTTTGCTTGTTGTCACTGAACATCTGAGTGCAAAAGCTGGTCATGAGGTAAAATTTAAAGCATGTTACAGCAACTATTTCCAACCCTATATCTATGTTTTTGAAGGTTATAACTTTAAGAAGTACATGTACATTTATGTAAATAGTTTCAGAGCTCAATTGTTTGTCAAGACCAAACTGGTCAAGTTACTGCTCTATAATCAGTGAACTGAACTAGTTCTTAGGAAAAACAAAATGTATGATGTCACTTACAAAATTACATTGTAATCTAGAAACTTTAATTTTTGTTAAAACATTCCATGAATCCCCAGAGTCATTGTCAACACAAACTGTTACTTAAAAAGACTCGGTACAGGATTCTTTTAACTTGATTTCAGAATTACTATTCAACCCAAAGGAAATATATTATAGTATTATAGGACTATCCGAAATCCGAATTAGTGATGACGCTTGTGATGAAAATCTTCCAAGCTTACCAAATTACTATTTTGAGTTATGTAACAACGCCTTTTTCCGCAGGTGGTGTAGGAATGTATATCAACAACCAATTGCAATATAATGTTCTGGAGCATACTTCTAATTCTTCTTATGATTGTAAATATTAAGAAAAAGAGTATCTGTGGTGTGGTTTATAGACAGCATGACAAGGCCAATGATTTCCTTAAGTACCTTTCCTCTGCAATAGAATTATATTCCTCGAGAAATAGAAACATTAATTTTATTTAATGGGTGACTTTGACATTGACCTTCTTAAATTTGAATCTTGCTCTTACTCTAAGAACTGCTAGAATTAACGCAAAGCTTTTCACTATTACCAGCTGTCGATAAGCCCATGAGGGTTTATGGAAAGTCAGCTACATTAATTGATAATATTTTTTCAAATAATTTAGAAAACAGCTTTATATGCGGCAACTTAGTAACTGATACTACGGACCATTTTACCCAGGTCTGCATTGTGTCAACACAACCTTATTCATTGAGTAATAATAATAATAATAATAATAATAATTTGATATTTATGTTGCGCAAATTAACATGTGGATATGATCAAATGCACATCACAACACTTTTCGGGGGACTTTTGGCCGGACTGCATCAGCAGTTTACAAGCAATTGCAGGAAACTTATTTGAAGATGCCCCCTCCCCCCAATTCCCAGTAAACAGGCCAGACCACATCATAGTAATCTCGTGAGTGGGTTCATTAACGTCCCCTGCCTAACCAAATTAACTAATTAATAGATGCAGGAGACGGAAACAAAGGAAAAAAGTTTGCAACTACTCCAATTTCAATGCTAATAGGTTTCTTTCTGAAATGAAAAAAACAGAAAGGAATAATATTTCAAACATTGACTCAAACAAATCATTCACAATTTTTTACAAAAAAGTAAACTCCTCGGTAAATAAGCATGCTCTGATGAAAACTCTCTCCAGGTGTAGGGAAAAAATATTATCAAAACCACGGATCACCAAAAGAATTTGAACTTCAATAGGAATAAAAAATAATTTATTTTTTAATGCAGATTGGGAGAACCATAAAGTATACCGAAACAAATTAACTAGCCTAACGCATCTAAGCAAGAAGAACTATTATGAATGTCATTTTGAAGAAAATATTAACTCCAAAGAAACGTGGAGAGGTATAAATGATATCATTTCAAGAAAGACTAATAGTAACCGATCGTCAATACACTGCCTTGTTAACGCCGACTTGGAAACGATATTCAACCCAAAGGAAATAAGTAATTCTTTTAACACTTTCTTTGCAACTGTTGGACATAAGTTGGCTTCAGATATCCCTTCTTCGTCGTTGGATAATGATTTTAGTACTTTCTTAGACCAGCCGATAGAAAGTTCCTTTTATTTTGACCCTTTGTTCCTGCAGAAGTTGTAGCTGAAATCAATCTATTACCAAATAACAAAGCCTATGGACTCTATTCATGCCTGGTCAGTATCTTGAAATTGTCTAGCCATATCTCCCAACCTTTAGCTCAAATTTTTAATGTTTCAGTATCCTCAGGTTCTTTCCCAGCCAAACTTAAAACTGCCAAAGTATAGTTCCAGTCTTTAAATCAGGAGATGCATCAAAGCCTGGAAATTATTGACCGATCTCTTTGTTATCAATTTTTAACAGAATATTTGAAAAGTTGGTTTATAAAAGACTTGTCAAGTTTGTCAATAAACAGAATATATTATATTCATCACAATATGGATTCAGCAGCAAGCATAGTACACAACACGCTGTTCTAGAAATCCTAAATGACATTTTTTACTAATTTTGATAATGGTCAATTCGCTTTTTGTTTATTTATTGATTTGATAAAGGCTTTCAACACAGTTAATTAGGAAATTATTCTTTTAAAAACTTGAAAATTACGGCTTCAGAGGTATAGTGAATAGTTGGTTTAAGTCGTACTTAATTGGTCGTAAACAGTATACGACCATCAATGGTTATATATCTGATGCTCATCAAACCCTCTGTGGAGTACCCCAAGGCTCTGTACTGGGACCCTTGCTTTTTCTCTTGTATATAAATGATATATCTAAGTCTTTAATTAAACTTCAGTTTTACTTGTTTGCCGATGATACTAGTTTAATTTATGCAAACGGCGATGTCAAAAAACTTGAATCTGAGATTAACGAAGAACTTAACAAAGTTTCCTCGTGGCTAGCTGTCAATGAATTAACCTTGAACATCGAAAAAACCAATTATATTATCTTTTGCTCACGCCAAAAGACTATAATTTCTTTTTATCCTAATATTAAAATGGTAAATAGCAATTCAAACACCAGTCAACTGTTACAAATGAAAGACTACATTAGATATCTTAGTGTACTCGTAGATTTGCATCTTTCATGGAAAATTCATGTAGATTACATTTGTCAGAAAATCAGTAAAACAATCGGAATTGTCGCCAAGCTCAGACATTTTGTTCTCCGTCATGTACTTCTCACTTTACACTGCTCTTTAATCTTACCCTATATCAGCTAGGGCATTTGTGCTTGGGGTCACACTGCTGAAGCGCATCTTCATAAACTACTAGTTCTTCAGAAGAGAGCCCTTAGGCTAATGTTCTTTGCTGATCCAAGAGCTCATGCAGTTCCGTTATTCTTACAAACTAAACAGTTGCCGATATCATTCTTGTGCTTTGAGCAAATGAGTCTTTTAATGTACGATGTCCACAATAATCTCGTTCCTGATAACATTAAGAACATGTTCATGAAGCTGGCTTCTGTCCACAATTACCAGACTAGATCTGTTACCAATGAAAATTATTATGTTGAACAAGTTAGAACTGAAAATATGAAGAGAGCCTTCTCTATTTCTGGCACCTTGATCTGGAACAGTATTCCATTTCCTATCAAAACACTTAAAAAAAAATCAATTTTATTATTATTATTATTGACCGATCTTTTTGTTATCAATTTTTAACAGAATATTTGAAAAGTTGGTTTATAAAAGACTTGTCAAGTTTGTAAATTAAGTTAAATTAAAATTTAAAAGCGCAGTAAAGGAAAAACTTTGAGATTCTGTAAAAAGAGGATGATTATATAAGAATATATATATTTGAGTACAATTCTTAAAATTATAACTGTGTGTACTTCCAGTATATACTACAATCTGTCCTCCTGTTTCATTCTGTCTATAAGCCACACGGCAAACTAGATTTCTTTTAGGATTGTTCTTTTACATATAATTATACATATGAATATTCATTTTCTATAGAATTCTTTTCTTTTTTTTATTTTCCTCTCTTGTGCCCACCTCGAATAGCCCTTGCTACTTGCAGGCCTGAGCATTGTAATTTTCCATATTAACCTTTTAAAAATTAAATTTGTTGTTGTTGTTGTTGTTGTTGTTGTTGTTGTTATTACTTTTTAGGTATTCTTTTGTTGTACCAATATCTCAAGTATGGTATTTTTCATTTAAAATTAGTTTTAAATTACTGCAGCAGGTACTGTATTCTGTTTACTAATCCATTTTTGTTTATTTTAAAGACATTGACGCTAAGTGTCTTGGACAATGCCAACATTCTTATTATGCACATGGTGGGTACTATGGGTACCTTTTATCATTTTAATTTAGAAATTTTGTGGAAGTGAATTGATCTGTTTTTGCAGAGTATTGGTTGGACCTTTTCGTTTCTAAATCAGATCATGTAATTAATGCATTGAAACAATGTCGAGTTTTCTTGTTACATCATGGAAAAACTTGATCCTTTTGTTTTCACAATTCTTTCAATATACAAGTACAAAGATTTGATATTTAATAAACTCAATCCTTTGGTTACAATGAAAATATGAAGTTCATTTATTTTGAGATGTGGTATTAGATCCTTTGGTTGTTAGCATCTGGAATTCAATTTTAATCAACACAATAATTTTCTTTTTCTCTGCAATTGTAGATTATGTTGAGATATAGAATATGTTTGGTTTTGTAGGGTCGAGACTTTCCTTTTAGTTCTTGTGGACGGTTCTTCAATACTTTACCAGGCAAACACACAGAGGAATCCAAAGAACATCTTTGTGACTGCATTGTCTCAAACTTTGACCTTCTGCTTGATGTTATTTCCAACAAGGTAATACTTATCAGCAACCGTCTTATAATTATACACATTTTGTTTAGATCAAGTTAGGAGTGATTAACTTCTAATTTCTCCATACAGTGTGATATAATTAATATACAGTTAGTGTATTGATAAATGAATGTTTTATATTTCTTTTAGTTGGCTGTGAATGCTCCTCCCGGGGTGTGGGTTTGCAGCACAGACATGATGTTGACTGTCTCACCTGATACAAGTATGAAATAATTTTTTTCTTTTTTTTTTGCTGACTTAGAGTACAAACTTGTTGTTATCATCATTTTCATTACTATCACATGACTTATCATAGTCATTATAATCATCACCATCATCTCGATCTACATGTACTTTTATTATCATCTTATTCATGAGAATTTTCATTGTTATCACTGTGATGCTGAAATTGCAATCAGTTTCAAATGTATTGTCAATATAAATTGTTTGTTTGACTAATAGTCAATGTAATGTAGTTTTTTCAATTCTTTCAACTGCAATTCTGCAATTCAATTCTTTCAACTGCAATCAGTTTCAATTGTATTGTCAATATAAATTGTTTGTTTGACTTTTAGTCAATGTAATGTAGTTTTTTCAATTCTTTCAACTGCAATTCTGCAATTTTGCAATTCAATTCTTTCAACTGCAATCAGTTTCAAATGTATTTTCAATATAAATTGTTTGTTTGACTAATAGTCAATGTAATGTAGTTTTTTCAATTCTTTCAACTGATGACTATAGGGATAAACTGGAAGCAGTCTTCAGATGGTATTGCGATGCTGCTGTTTCATGGAGATGTTGAATATGCAAAAGGCCATGGTGTTGTGAAGCTTGGAGATCAGGTATTAATGGCTAATGATAACATTTGCTTCTTTGTAATTTGGAATGAATTGTAGTTCCAATTTCACTCACAATCTTCTCTCAACAAATAGTGTGATAGTACATAAAGGTCTTTGTCCCCAGCCAACCATTAAAGCATTAAAGCATTAAAGCAGTGAAGATACAGGAAAAGAGGCCTACATATGGTCCAGCACATCTACAATTTGCATATTTCACTGCACAGAAAGCATAACGTCAGTTATTTTAAGACCCAGAGAGTTGATTGAATATGGGGATCAGAACCCTTGCCCTCTCTACACAGCAGTCATGGAAGACAATGCTTTTACTTTCTTTTTTCACTAGTTGAAGCCATATATTCTTTTCATATGTAGGGCAGAGTTGACGATATCATTTTTCTTTTTTTACTAGTTGAAGCCACTTATTTATAGCCTTTTCATTTGTAGGGCAGAGTTGAAGATATCATTTTTCCTTTTTTACTAGTTGAAGCCACTTATTTATAGCCTTTTCATTTGTAGGGCAGAGTCAAAGACATCATCTTCAGAGGAACTTCTGACATATTAAAAACTTGCACACTTGAAAATGACAAAGTTCCCTTGGTAAATAAATATTTGTATACATGTATGCTAAATTTAATAACATCTTAGTTTAAACCTTATTTGACTAAACTGTCTGCTGTCTTTTATAGTTGCAACAATCAGTGTTGCATATCTTGCTTTAATCAGCATGAACTGTGATAAGTAGCCAAGTCCAGTGAATTAGACACTTACTCCTTAGGGTATTCATAGCTACTAACTAAATAGACTGTTCCAAATAATTTTTATGAGTACTCTGAGTGAGTGGAAGGATTCCCTTTTTCCGTTGCTCGATTTTGTAGTGTCAGTCTGCTTGATAGTAAGGCACTAAAATATAGTTTTCATGTGAATCCATTCACTCCCAAGATCTCATTCATGATTCAGACTACTGTCTGCCATGTATGATGTTTGTTTAGATAATTGGACTTTGGATCAACTGATAATTCCCTAATCAGTATTTTTCTTTATTCTTGTCTCAATGTCTGCATGATATTGTATTGATATTGTAAGGTGGAATTCTGTTTTGGTCACTCATGGCCATTTAAGGGTTGAATGATACTCCTCAGAGTGGTATTACTGTTGATTTTAATTATCTTCTGAGTGATTTGTTGCTGTTGTAGGTCAGTGGTGTAGTTTACATTAACATCCCAGTAGCTGAGAAAATACTAAGTTTCCATGTGTATGCACCTCTTGATGCCTGTACTTATTATGGACTTGACACTGGAGCAGAACCCATACAGGTATGAAAACAGGGGGTACATTTCCAAAGAAACTGGTGTTGCATTGGGGGGGGGGGGTGGTGTGTGTGGGAATCACAAGATAATTTGGTGTTATCAGCTGAGTTGATAGTGCACTTGTAAACTGGTCGTCTTAAAAATTATCTCAAGTTGACATTTTAAGTGTTAGCCCTTTGTCAGAGCTTATAGAGGAATTGGAATGATGAATAGAGGGGTGAGAAGCAACACTCATTTATGTTGTTACCAAATTTTACACTGATCCCTGGTACTGTAGAAATTAGTGGCCTATGATCAAATTTTATTATTGGTAAAGATGATATCATAATTTGATAGTCCTTTGTGTATTGATAGTTGTCCCTGTTCTTCGACATACTTCTGAGTTTGGCGGAGGATATTACCGAGTCTGACTTCATTTGTGGCGAGAGAAGTGGATCATATGGTCATAGTACTCCCATGGGAATAGAGTGCAGCTCCAAGGATGAACTGGCACTAATGAGAGGTGCAAGAGCTACGCTGTGGAAGATTCTGAGAGGAGTCTCCTTGAAAGGAGGTACTTGATAATTCACCAATTGTTCGCTCATTTTTACATTATTCATGACATTTGAAATCAGGTGTTGACAACAAGGAATTGATTGTCAATGTATTGATATATCAGGGGCAGAACTTGCTTACCGGTACTCCCATGTAAGTCCCATATCATCTTACTCCATAGAGCCTCTTTTTGAGGATAACAGGTTCATCTTCATGTCAAACCTCCACGTTTGAGCACCTCTTTGTCTATTTATTTAAGGAAATCTCAGTTTGTGTAATTCTGATATTCATTGGAAACAATAAATTTTGTTCTGTCTTCATTTAAGTTGTCATTGAGAAGGGTGAGTTTGACTACATGCAGCCATCAGCAGAATGTTACAGGAGACAGATGCGAGGAAGTGTAGAGAATTTTGCACCCGGCCCATTTGAACTAAGCATGCACACCCATGTCTGTTTTCACAAGGTACAAATTTTAATTGAATAGATAATCTACGGTATAACTTGAGAATGGGACCTTGTGTGATTTTGCGGGAAGAAATTTTTGCGGTTCGCCTTGACTGATGTTTCTTCCACAGGAGTACCACTTTTAAGAAGCTAGCAAAACAATAACCTGAAAAACGAACGTATCTTTCTTTTCCGTACCATTCACCACTTTGCGCTCCTTTGTTTGGCTTTCGCACCACTCCCTTAGGTGAAAAGGGAGCACCTTTTTGTCTATTTATTTAAGGAAATCTCAGTTTGTGTAACTCTGATATTTATTGGAAACAATAAATTTCGTTCTGTCTTCATTTAAGTTGTCATGCGAGAGAGCATGGCGCCCGGACGGTCGCCACTTAACTGCAGGGCATCTGTGCTATGTTATTTAATTTGCGTCTTAACTTTGGATGCAACAAAACAATTACGAAAGCGTAGGTCATTATCCAGCCATCCGAGATGATGAAGACGGATTTGCCATCGAATATTATCAGGATCGAAGATTATTAAATCCATGCACGTGGCACGTTTCCGACAGCGGCCATCTTGGTTTCTTCTTTCAGCGCAAGTTCATCGGAAAGAGAGTACCGTATTGCGCCTTCCACACAGCTCAGTTTAATATATCGCTACTCGTCGCACATGGTGACGTCCATCCTCATCCCGGACCACGAAACGATGCACCTAACAAACTGAACACAAGCTCTTGTCAAACGACTGTCATGAGTTCAAACGCTAGGACCTCGGATAACACCTGCCGCTTACCTACAAAACGCAAACCATGGCTGGCCCACTTCAATTGCAGAAGTATTATGGCTCACATCGACGAACTGAGGCTAACTTTTCAAGATATTTGCCCTCTATTTATCGGAATTTCAGAGACATGGTTAGACGACTCCATCTCGGACTCAGAAATTGAATTATCGGACTATTCTGTGCACCGTCATGACCGGAAAAATCGTAGGGGAGGTGGAGTGGCAATTCATGTACTGGAAAATGTGAAACACACTGTAAGAAGGGATTTAGAGGATGATTTTGAAGCCATTTGGATAGAAATGCAACTGAATAAAGTGAAATATTTAATTGGATGCGTTTACAAGGCTCCAGACGAATCCCTCGAGGTTTTTAACTATTTAGACGATGTTATGAGGGATGCGACTAAAAACAATTTGGAAGTTATTGTCATCGGTGATCTCAACTGTGACATTTTAAATACCTCAAGGCAGACAGAGAGACTGCTGAAATTTACCATAGTCAATCAGCTTGAACAACTGATAAAAGAACCAACGGGTGTGACTTCGACAACAAGCACCCTCATTGATGTGTTAATCACCTCAACACTTAGATTGTTTAAAAAAGCAGGTGCAATCAGTATAAGCTTTCAGCGACCATTATCCCGTCTACGGTGTTATGCATGGCTCAGCGACTCGCCCGGACAAACATCGGATCATAACAACGCGCTCCTGGAAAGACAAAAATGTAAATGATTTTATAGCTAGCCTGAAGCAAGCTCCATGGTGCCTGATTGACTCTTTCAACGACGTTGACGACATGTGTTCAGCCTGGGAATCGCTGATGAAATCTTTGATTGACCAACATTTTCCGCTAAAGAAGAAGCGTATTCGTAGACAGACGCACCCGTGGCTTGACAGTAGTGTTCTTAAACTCATGAGAACGCGCGATCAAATACACAAGAGGGCAAGAAAGTCACGACTGTCTTCGGATTTGGAATGAAAATAAATCCCTTCGAAACAGTCACCGCTATAAACAGAAAAGCCCTGAAGAATTATTTCAAAAACAAGCTCGAGGAAAACTACTCAGGAGATGCGCGCCAAATTACAACTATTATCACTTCACAGTAGACGCCTTTTCATCAAGTTACAGTATGTTTACAAGATAATTAACAACATCAACTGCCCTAAGCAGTTGACAGGGTACTTAGTGAAACGATCACAGAGACACTGTCGAGCCTTTAGAGATCCAACATTATTAGATCTACCACAAGTTAAAACCAAATGTGGACAGACCTCGTTTAAGTTTTCGGCTGCGAGTGCCTGGAACAAACTGCCAAGAGAGATTCGCGAGCTCACAACACTCGCACAATTTAAAGGCAGAACTTTCACTTACCTCGTAAACACGGACAGCGTAAATCATATTTGTACAAGTTAAATGTAATTTTTATATATAATTTATACATTTTAGATTTGTAATTGTAATTCTTATTGCTTGTAATTCTTTTTAACTGGTCACCGATCAATACCAGTCGATCTATATCTTTGATCGACTGACCGGTTTTCTTACCAGGATAAATAAAGTTATTATTAAAAGCGCTTTTCAAGGAAATGGAAACGCTTAGTTTACGAGGTTTCATTTATTTATTTAGAAACTAATGAGTAAGCTGCCATTTGAGTAGAGTTGCTTCTCCTCGTTTGCTCTTTTCATTTCTTTTCTTGGTTACAGAACAGCCAAGGAGTAAACCCAAATGTGGATCTTTCCTCTGTCGTCGTGAATTCTATAATTGAAGGCGGGGTCAACCTTGGAAAGGAGTCTGTTGTTTCTCACTGCCACTTGCAGGTACATGCATGCATGCCCGTGATTGTTTTCAAATTTCTAAATCTCGCTAGGAAAGGAAAACTTACTAGGAGCTTATGAGAAGTTATGGTAAATACAAGTAAACTCCCTGAAGCGCGGGAAAACGTGGGTGAACGCGTCACGACTTATTCATCTGATTGGTTGGTGGTATTGCTTGATGTTTTGTGAACCAATCAGATAGCAAGGAATGTCAAAGCCAATGCAATCGTGGACTTGTTTCTCGATTCTGCTCTGACCACTTTTAATCGTTTTTTATGTTTTTGCTTTTTTTGTGTGTGATATGTAATCTAGGCGTGCTTTTAGACTATTTTGTTCCATTCTACTTACATGTTCCAGTCTACTTACATTTTCCATTTGCACTTGTAGGGAAATTTAAGCTTTGGATCGGGATCTGTGTTAGCAGGAATTGCTGCGTCTGACTTTAAGGTCAGTGTTTCAGTAGGGTAACTGTGCAAAAAAGAAAAATTGTCTCGAATAATGAAATTTTTCGAATTTATGTGGGAAGTGTGGTTGCCAAGCGAGTAGTGCGCTGGACTTTGGACCCAAAGGACTGGGTCCGAGACCTGGCCGCTTAATTTTTCTGTGTTTACAGAGAAGACGCGGCTATCCTCTTACTACCCCTCTCTCTTTACTTAGGAATAAAAGTGAATACATACAAACTGTCCAAAAAAAAACTAACGATATGCCTTAATGTTTTGTTCCCTCCACTTACAGAGCCTTTATCCAGGGACTGTTCTCCATGATGATTTGTGTATTCTGGGTTACAGGGTGTCTCTGCCCGGTTTGAGAGGGGAATCCCAGAGGGTTCTGGTGGTGTTTGGTATCCATGATGAGCTTCAGGTGAGAAATGTGTTATTACTGTTGAGTCCGTCCCTTCCCTCCTCTGTTCCCGTGTCGTCTGTGCTACTCTTAAAAGCTCTATTGTGAAAGTGACTTAATCAATTATGATCTTTCAGATGCCTGCTTCATCGCCTAACAGTACATATTGCAACAAGCCGTGGAAAGTGTTGTTTGAGAGAACAGGAGTCAACCCTGAGGAAGTTTGGATCGGTCTGGTACGAGATCGCTTTAAACATTACCTGACTTTTTACTTCAACTTTTTACCGTTTTCGTCTGTAAAATCATGGAAGGGTTAACTTGATGTATCTTAGTCACCAAATCATTGCTCAAACTTTCGACTGCTAGGTTACGAGCGAAGGGTTTTTCCCTCACCTGTCGGAATGAAAGGAGTCATGAAAATAATTTTCCAGAATATATATTCCGTGCTTTATGAGTGAGTATGTTCCCCGTAATTCCGTGAATAGCCATGTAGGAAGATCTAGAATTGGAAAGGTACTTTGCAAACTTATACGAAAGTAAATATGTTCCTTGTAATTCTTCAGCCAGAAGAGCAGAGAAGTCTGTACAATGCTAAGCTGTTTCCAGTCGTTCGCCCATTTGACGTTCTGCTGGAAGATGCTGGTAAAGATGACATGTTATGGCTGGCAAGTACAGGAGTGTCTGACGTTCCTGATCGGCAAATACTCAACAGGTGAGTTGTTAACTCGCGAAGCATCCTAAGAACTATGAGGAAGGTTACATCAAGTGGTTAGAGGTTTTGAAAAATGAAAGAGATGGTTACCAGATCATGCCTTTTGGCAGGGGAGAGTGAGGTGGACAGGCCTTATATCATATCTTCTTTAGCCCAGGGGTTTCAATAAAAGCCGCTTTCCGGCTTTTGTTGAGCCTCCGAGCATGCTCTAGTGTTTGCCCCTCGCAAAGCACAGCTGGCTATTACGCTTTCGGCAGATGCTTATCGAAAAAGTTATTCAAATCCCTGGTTAGGCGCGAATACAATGCGATTTTCTTTCAGGTAGGGAAATATTGGGTTACTTTATATGGGATCGGCTGGCCTTTCTAGTTTCTGATGAATAGTTTTAGATATTTAGTAATTTCTTTTAATATGATGCATTCTTCGGGAAGGTTACAGAGTTCTAAAATAATTTCTTCCCTCAAAACTGATCTAAGTATTTGTTCTGATATCAGGTGGCGTTCGTCGTTGAGGTTATCGTTAAAGGACATTTTAAATGCTGTCGATATGAGTGCAGAGTTTGCTTGGAGAAAAAAATTGTGGTTTGAAATTGGAAAAACTGAGGTGGAGGAAACGTTGAAGAATTGTGAGAGCAACTGCCTGGTGCCATTCTTTAAAAGTTGTGGGAAAGAAGGATTTGCAATGCAGATATTGGAAGTTCTGGATGAAGGTAAAAGTAACTATATTTTGACCTGAAGGCCAAGCGTAGCTTAGAGCACCCGAAGATACATGGGATCCTCCCTCCAGCGTTATACTGGCAGTAATGAAACGCTGTGATATATGTTCTTAAATTCTAATGAGATTCTGTTGTTTGACACCTGATCAGAACTTTCGCTTAGCCCCAGCTTGGAGCGGTCTGTTGTTGTTGAATTTTTTTTGGGAGTGAATACAGAAAACTTGAAGATGACTCAACAAACTTCTGGGTTTTCCTTGCTACTTTAGTCTTCCAACTGACTCTGTCAACACAATAAGTCTGAAGAAAAAACGGATTGGGAAGTAAAGATACTTCGAATAAACTTGTTGACGTCTTTAAATTTTCCCACTAAACGATTAATGATTTCATAGATTTTCTTGTTTCCATTCTCCAGTTGCGTCCAGCGCCACCTCCCCAGGCGTGGCTGCACGGACCTTGGCCTGCATTGCTGACGTGTTAGGTGCGATGGCAGGAGAGAGGGCTGGGCTGAGGAGTGGACCGGCCCGCAATGAATCTTGGATGCACGCCTTTGAATTGCTTGATGTATGTTTGATGAATTGTATTCCTTGCTTAATCAGTCTGAGTAATCTATTTAGGTTTTTGATCAAAATGCTGCCGAGCACTCTTAACCAATTAATTTTCATTTTGTAAGTTAGAAACAGCCTTCTTTGTCATACTTATCGAGTCGACGTCAAAGAAAAGTTTAATATTTTTTGGTTAAAATGTCAGCATTGTCATAAATGTATATTTTTTTCGCTCAGAAAGGAGAAATTTCGTCAGGGATAAAAGCTCTTGCCCGAGAACGATCAAAATGGCTTGACAGGTAAATTTACAACTTCATGATATGAAAGAGGTATCCTACATCGTAATTTCTTAAGTAAGATACAGAACTAACCCAAAATTAAAGAAAAATTACGAGTAGACCCTATGAGAGCTCCAACCTTCAACCCTTTCACTTTGCGTTTGATGCTCTATCACTAAGATACAGAGAGCTCGTTGGCAAGTAGGGCCGGTACAGGGCTCGTCTATCGTACTCATCTTGCATGCTGCAAGGATTACTAGTTTCGAAAGCTTGGTTTTTGTAAATTATCTTCTCAAACTATGTTATCTTGATCAGACCTCATCTGCTGATACGAGCGGCGCGACATTACGAAGGAGCTGAACAAGTGCTGAGAAGAAGAGCAGTTCTCACAGCCAGACAGGTGCGTTACTCAAAAGTGCATTACCTTCTCGAAGCAAGAGTAAAACTTGTTTTTTAAATCTTAAATATTTCTTTCTCTGTTTTTGGTTTTTGCATCAGTTTTTCCAGACGGAACGCTGCGATTCTGTACCGAAGGGACACTGGGTTATAGCAGAAGCACCAGGTTTGCGAAGTTTTTGTTACAAAGTTTTCTGGATGTCTGTCGTCCGCATTTTATGGTACTCCAGGATACTTTGTAGCGACACCCCTTGAATTAAAGCGTATTTTCTTTTCGTTGTACGCTTCTGGTCTCCATTCTGTACGCTCAACAACCTATTGACAACATTAACATATCCAGGAAAGACACTAGCTTTCCCACTCAAAATTCTGATCACCATTGCGGCAGATTTTAATTATGCTATATTGATTATTCTGCTGCGCATCATGATATGAAAGGTGAAGGGTTTGAACCAGGTATTATTAATGATAATCGTGTTGTACTCATGCAGAGGTGGTTTTGAAAAGAACCACGACTCTTGGCGGTAACTGTAAGTGCCATTTGAAAAACCTGCGTTTAAGCCACTCTTTAATTCAAACTTAAGCAACTGTAGGTCGGAAAGGGCCACAGTATTTTGGGCGAGGATCGTTTGGGTACTCTGTAAGAAAACGTCGATTTTAAAGATTTCAAGCCTGTTATTACTAAGGAAAAGACGATCGGCAATTGTAAAAGGCAATTCTTAACTTAATGAACAAATATTCCTTTTACAGCGCGGATAGACCTCTCTGGAGGATGGAGCGATACGCCTCCAATTACCTACGAACAGGGAGGAGCAGTGCTGAATGTTGCTGTTAAACTGAATGGACAGGTTGGGTTTCTTTTTTCGTTGTATCTGTCTTTTTTCGTCACTTGTCATTCGATAATTTGAGATAATAGGCACAATGGGATGTATATGTTTCATATGGGTACCTGATAGTTTGGAAACAATTATACATATGCTTGTTCACGAAGGATCATAATTTATTAGTAAATTGTAGGAATCTTTCCCCCTCTCCCCCCCTCTCTCTCCCCCTCCCCCTCCACTCACTCCTCCTCTAGGTTTGCTTTAGGTTTCCTTGACAGATTGTTGGTTCTCCCGGGTGGAGAGAGACTCTGCGAGAGTAGTTTGTTGCTCGAAAACACAACACAAAGACTCGGAAAAGACTCGAACCTAACACGCGTAACATGAAGCATCTACGTTTTCCAGCTTCTTAAGTATTTGAATTGTTTTTTTTTTTCTTTGTAGAAAGTCACCAAGGCCCAAGTACGGAAGATAAGCAAGTGAGTCAAACTTCATCTATCTCCGTATCCCCGACGCTGGTTTAACTGATGTTTATTTTATTTAATCAAGAGGACTGCCTTCCTGTGTCTCTTTGCATTGTCCTTTTAGTCTCCATTACGGCTCTCAAGGCCATAAATTAAAAGGCAGTGTAACAAATCGGACATTAATCTTTCCCCTACTCAATGCATACTTTCTCCACGCATCCTAATCTAGATGTTTTACGTTATCTTTGCTTTTGCTTGTCGGGGGAAATGAAATTCGTAATTCAATTGTCCTATTTCAATTTTTCAGGCTTGAAATTGTTCTGGTGATTCATTCAGGAAAACACAGTGTTCGAGTGATTTGCAGTGAACTGATGCATTTAGAAAATTACACCCAGCCAAATGCCCCAGGTATGATTATTGTTTTTTTTTTTTTGTAATTTCTTTCTTTTTTTTTTTTTTTGGCATTTTACAAAACATTATTCTACCTACAATACAATACAGGACTCAGTTACAATACGTCACTTACAGCAATTTACTGAGAACACACCACTGAAAAAGTATAGTTTACAATAAACTTGATTACATTAGATGACTTACTCTCAATTACTTACACTACCTACACCATACTCTACATTTACATTACATTAAAGTACTTTCATTATGTTACGGTAAATTACTTACATTATCTTACTAATAGTATACAGCGACATTGTATGCTTTACAAAAAAAAAAAAAAAAAAAATAGACTTCTTATGCTACTCTGCATTGTTTGGACGACACCCATCCCACAAAACGATATGTGGCAAAGGCTTATCTGCTTAGAGAAAAGCGGTTAAAAAAAATTGTTTGGTTATGCGCTAAATATTTTAAGAGTAGAAGTCTCAGGAACACCATCAAAAGAAAAGTAAAGCTGGTTAGGATAACTGCTTGAACCAGCCCAATTTCGATGTTTAAACGTTCAAGTGTGGAGCGTTGGATGTGACTTCAGGGCTCCTGAGAAAATTAATCTTTTTCTAAACTCTTATGCCTGTTTTTTTTTTTTTTTTTTCAATTAATATCACATGAGTTGATTCACTGAAATAAACTGGGAGAGGCCATGATTTACACCTTAACTGGATTGTGGGAGGCTCTCTTTGAAGTCGACTAGTAAACGCTGAATTGTAAGTTATCGAAACTGAAATTGTAGCTGAACGAATCGACCGTAGGTTTTCGATTCAGAGAATGGACCGTTTCATTGTAAAAAGTTCGGGTTCTGGGATTTACTGGTATTTCACCCTTGAAGCTGTTTCCTGAATAATTCATGTGCCGGATTTAGTCAGGTCAAAAATTTTTTCTTACTGCATTCGTTTGTTTTGTTTCTTTGTTTTTTGTTTTTGTCTCTAGGTGCGCTCTTGAAAGCTTGTTTTTGTTTACTCGATATCGTAACTCTTCCCTCGAGCGAAAAATTATGCGAACAGTTGAACAGAAAGTATCAAGCCGGCTTTGAGCTTCACACCTGGTCGACCGCTCCCCAAGGGAGTGGCCTGGGCACAAGTAGTATTTTGGCGGGAGTTATACTGGCAGCGCTTTTACGGGTAACCGACCGCACAGCCAGCATGGATTCACTGATTCACACTGTGATGATCGTGGAACAGATGTTAACTACGGGCGGTGGCTGGCAGGATAACGTGGGAGGGCTGGTGCCTGGTTTCAAAATCGCTCGGTCTCAGGCTTCTTTGCCTTTGAAGGTAGAAACGGAGAAAGTGGAGCTTAGTGAGAAGACAGTGAATGAAATCACGAAAAGATTGGTGTGTTTTTACTCAGGGAGGACGC